>NC_092118.1:30604117-30699150 GCF_045679555.1 Salvelinus alpinus
CAATAAAAGGGATGACAGATTGGCTGTTTGATGGGGAATGTGGTTTGTGACTTTAATATATGATTTATTTATGAACATAAATAGTTGTTAGTCAAGGTAATTCTGATGAGATACAATCATTATAGTTTTTTCCCTGATTTGAATCCTTCTCTTCTCAGTTGTTGGATGACAGATGTATGAAGGTTGCTTAGGAAGTAATCTATAATGGGAGGGAAAGAGAATCAATCAATTTATAAAGTGTTGGCACTAATTCTGCAAAGAGGTCTAACATTGTAATAGACAACAGCATCAGACGCCCCAAACTGTCTGTCTGTCGCATAGAACTACTAGGCCTATAATACGAAACAGCGCGTTTAAAGTCAGAATAAGAATATATGAAAAAAATAATATTTTACATCTCCCGCGATCCAAAGGCTCTCCCATCTGCGCTCCCAACTCCAACTCCATCATCAGGATAGCCAGCTCGTTGACTTCGTCCATTTCGCTCCTCCTGGCCACATGGATACCGGTCGGGGGACTAAACACTTCCAGAGGTTGGTAGTTGTTCACCACTAGGATGCCAGTGTCAGGCCACCGCTCCGTGTCTCTAACGGGCTGATGCTGCTGCTGCTTTTGCTCCGCATTGCAATGATTATGGTCCTGCAAAATTGAGGTCCAAATATCCCCGCATGCGTTGGACTGGTCATAGAGAGAGGGGAAGAATCTGGATTTGTTGGCATTCATATTGTTTTCACTTTTCAGTAGGTCATGAATTCAGATTTGTTTGGATTCGAAAGGTGAATGCACCTGGTGATTCTGGAACCATTACCTCTAGTTTATCATGTTCTAAACCTTTTGTTGCATTGTAATTTGAGCAGTAGGCTAAACCAGTAGGCTAAGCCTAATGCTAAAAGGAAACACTTAATCGAGAGAAAAAAAAATCCTAAAGCAAATCAATTGTTCAATATTATTATATTATAGCATATTTTATTTCAAGCTGGCAGTTGATCTACAGTATATGTTAGGCTTTACTGCGCAGATAATATTGATCAGACTCAATCAGCAGGACCCCCCCTTTAATTATATCACCCTATTGCAGAACAATTTTCCTACAAAATACAATTTAATAAAATAAAAAGGCTCCTGAAGTTTGTAATATTCAGACTTAATAATCCCTTATGAAAAATGTATCAACCCCTACAAAAATGTTAATGTATTATAATCCACATAATAATTCACATTTCCTGTTGCTGCAGGATTATTTTCCCGCTGTATCAAACTGGCTCAAATTCAGATTCTACTTCTATACTGCTTATTTTCTGTGTTCATTGATCTCACCAGCAATCAATAGTTTAACAAGAGTAAGAAGAAATTAGGGTATTTTCAAAGTAGGCCTACACTAATAATTAAAAACACCCAGAGTGTAATGAACACGAGGGGAGACAGAGAGCTGGGTTCAAGCGCAGGGCACAGCAGGTGTTTATTGCAAAGGACCACAGGAGGAGGCAGTAACTACAGTCGTGGTCAAAAGTTTTGAGAATGACACAAATATTAATTTTCACAAAGTCTGCTGCCTCAGTTTGTATGATGCCAATTTGCATATACTCTAGAATGTTATGAAGAGTGATCAGATGAATTGCAATTAATTGCAAAGTCCCTCTTTGCCATGCAAATGAACTGAATCCCCCAAAAACATTTCCAATGCATTTCAGCCCTGTCACAAAAGGACCAGCTGACATCATGTCAGTGATTCTCTCGTTGACATAGGTGTGAATGTTGACGAGGACAAGGCTGGAGATCACTCTGTCATGCTGATTGAGTTCGAATAACAGACTGGAAGCTTCAAAAGGAGGGTGGTGCTTGGAATCATTGTTCTTCCTCTGTCAAACATGGTTACCATGGTTACCGGAAACACGTGCTGTCATCATTGCTTTGCACAAAAAGGGCTTCACAGGCAAGGATATTGCTGCCAGTAAGATTGCACCGAAATCAACCATTTATCAGATCACCAAGAACTTCAAGGAGAGCGGTTCAATTGTTGTGAAGAAGGCTTTAGGGCGCCCAAGAAAGTCCAGCAAGTGCCAGGACCGTCTCCTAAAGTTGATTCAGCTGCGGGATCGGGACACCACCAGTACAGAGCTTGCTCAGGAATGTCAGCAGGCAGGTGTGAGTGCATCTGCACGCACAGTGAGGCAAAGACTTTTGGAGGATGGCCTGGTGTCAAGAAGGGCAGCAAAGAGGCCACTTATCTCAGGGAAAAACATTAGGGACAGACTGATATTCTGCAGAAGGGACAGGGATTGGACTGCTGAGGACTGGGGTAAAGTCATTTTCTCTGAATCCCCTTCCAATTGTTTGGGACATCCGGAAAAAAGCTTGTCCGGAGAAGACACGGTGAGCGCTACCATCAGTCCTGTGTCATGCCAACAGTAAAGCATCCTGAGACAATTCATGTGTGGGGTTGCATCTCAGCCAAGGGAGTGGGCTCACTCACAATTTTGCCTAAGAACACAGCCATGAATAAAGAATGGTACCAACACATCCCCGAGAGCAACTTCTCCCAACCATCCAGGAACAGTTTGGTGATGAACAATGCCTTTTCCAGCATGATGGAACACCTTGCCATAAGGCAAAAGTGATAAGTGGCTCGGGGAACAAAACATTGATATTCTGGGTCCATGGCCAGGAAACTCCCCAGACCTTAATCCAATTGAGAACTTGTGGTCAATCCTCGAGAGGGGGGTGGAAAAATACAAAAACACACAAATTCAGACAAAATCCAAGCGTTGATTATGCAAGAATGGGCTGCCATCAGTCAGGATGTGGCCCAGAAGCTAATTGACAGCATGCCAGGGCGGATTGCAGAGGTCTTGAAAAAGAAGGGTCAACACCGCAAATATTGACTCTTTGCATCAACTTCGTGTAACTGTCAATAGAAGCCTTTGACACTTATGAAATGCTTGTAATTATGCTTCAGTATTCCATAGTAACATCTTACAAAAATATCTAAAGACACTGAAGTAGCAAACTTTGTTGAAATTAATATTTGTGTAATTCTCAAAACTTTTGGCCACGACTTTAGTAATGTAGTCCGGGAGATCAGGCATTAGGTAGATAACAGGAAATCCGATAGGCTAAAGTACAGGCAGGGAAAATGCAAAAAGCGTTGTTAGTGAGGCAGGCAAAAACTGTCATTCACAGGAAACCCAGCGCTCTGAAAGACGTGTGTCACAGAACAAACAGTACCTCACAGTGATGGGTGCCAAGAACTGAACTAAATAGTGTGTGCTAATGACATACAAGTGTGTGAACAGGTGATCAGAATTCAGGTGATTGGGATCTGGAGAGTGAGCTGCGTTCAGGGGATCCACGTGTTTGAGGGTGTGAGTTGGAAGCAGACGTTACACAGAGTAGGTTACCTTCCGACACACATTTACCTATAATAATTCAATTCAATTCCAGATGCTCTAAGCGCCGGCAGTGGGGAAACTCACTTTACCCTATAATTATTCAAGAATTTATTTTAAATAATCAAAACAACAGTGGAAGGAAGGATGGCCATAGTCATTGCATCTTAGGTGTAAAGCCTTTGAAAAACCACATCAGAAATTTGTCTTCACAAGTAGGCTACTGATTATTTATTCGGTAGGAAAATATAATTCAGTAGGGCAGGTCAGGGATATTGTTCCTTTATCCAAGAATATAGTGCACACCAGTTAGTTTCATCGGCAAACAACACCAAGGCTCAAGTTAAGAGAACAGGTATACAAAGTAATGAGGGGAAAGGCCTGCTTGGTAACATCCTTGCCCAAATGTATTTATTCAAAGTTGTATAAAATATTTATATATATTTTCGCAATTATATAGTATTGAATGAATACATGAACTCTAACTAATAATAATATGTGCCATTGAGCAGACGCTTTCATACAAAGCGATGGACAGGTGGCGCTGTGCTCTACCAACTGAGCCATACAGGACCCCTCAAGATTGACTAATGTATGCGTACTACAGAAAGTAAACTTACAGGCCATGTCATACGTTTTGACAATATTCGTAAACATATCTTTTTTTAACTGAAAAGTCTCATGTCTCGTTTGGGCAATATAGTGAAACTATCACCAGTTACTAATCTATAGTAGGAGGAGAGCTGTCACGAATATCACCGAAGGTGGCTCCCCTTCCCGTTCGGGTGGCGCTCGGCGGTCGTCGTCGCCGGTCTACTAGCTGCTACCGATCCCTTTTTCCCTTTTCGTTTTGTTGGGTCTAATTGGTTTCACCTGTTCCTTGTTTGGGGTTTTTGGGTTGGGGTTATTTAAGTTTAGTTAGCCCGCTTGTGTTCGTTCGGGATTGTTTTGCTGTATTTTGGTAAAGGAGTGTCTCTGTTTTGGGATTGTCCGCTGTACAGCGTATGTGCCTGTGGAGTACATTATTTTGGAGTGGTTACGCCTGTGTTCGGCGTCACCCTCTTTGTGCACGGTTATTGTACGGAATAAAGTGTTTTTCCGAATCCTCTGCTCTCTGACTCCACACCCATCACTCTACGCACCGTTACAAGAGCTCCTTATTCTCCCAATGGGAAATAGGACAAGATCCCTGCCATGCGACTGACCGAGTCAGAGTGCTACGAAACACTGTGGTTAAAACAGTTACCACAGAGCATTTGACGATTAACCAGTGGTGGAAAAAGTACTCCATTTTCATACTTGAGTAACAGTAAAGATTCCTTAACAGAAAATGACTCAAATAAAAGTGAAAGTCACCCAGTAAAATACTACTTGAGTAAAAGTCGAAAAGTATTTCGTTTTAAATATACTTAAGTATCAAAGTAAATGTAATTGCTAAAATAAACATATCAAAAGGCAAAGTAAAAGTATAAATAACTGTACATTCCTTATGTTAAGCAAAACATTTACGGATGGCATGGGGAACACTCCAACACTTAGGCATTAATTTACAAACAAAGCATTTGTGTTCATTGAGTCTGTCAGATCAGAGGCAATAGGGATGACCAGGGATGACCAGGGAAGTTCTCTTGATAAGTGCAGGAATTTGACAATTTTCCTGTCCTACTAATCATACGAAATGTAACAAGTACTTTTGGGTGTCAGGAGAATGTATGGAGTAAAAAGTACATTATTTTCTTTAGGAATGTAGTGTTGTAAAAGTTGTCATAAATATAAATAGTAAAGTACAGATACTCCAAAAAATGACTTAAGTAGTGTTTTAAAGTCTTTTTACTTAAGTACCTTACACCACTGTGATTAACTGTCCCATTCTGTACTGATCTACCACAAGTCACATGGTGTAAACTGGATGAAGGCATCTGCAATCCTGTGATCAAAACCCTCCTTCCTGCATTTTACTAAAGTATATATAGATGATGCTGGACTGTACAGGTGTTCAGTACAAGTGAATAAAGATAGACACCACATCATTAGCAATTCCATCGTTGTAATAGTAAAATCTACTTTCTTCGTTCAATACAAACACTGTCCGTCTATACCTCTTACCTAGGTCTTATACATGTGTAAACTACAGCGCATGGAGAATGGTTTTATTGATGTCGGGGAAAATAAAGTAGATGTTGTTCCAGTTTGGAACCGACATGTTGCTCGACATTATTCATCGCTTCAATGCACGTAAAGGTGGTGGAATTATGACCGAATGAAGTCAAGGTCCGAATACGGTTTATCTGTAGACACACCTCCGACACACCTTCATTTCATTGATCCCCACCCCAAAATAAATAGTGGGTGAATAGCATGATATTCTCATGCTTAAATTCAAGGACAGAATACACGTCGAGAGAAAAGTGCATAAAAACAGCTTCTACCCCCAAGCCATAAGACTGAACATCTAATCAAATGGCTACCCAGAATATTTGCATTGCCCCCCCCCCCCCTTTTACACCGCTGCTACTCTCTGTTGTTATCATCTCTGCATAGTCACTTTAATAACTCTACCTACATCTACATGTACATATTACCTCAATAACCGGTGCCCCTGCACATTGACTCTGTACCGGTACACCCCTGTATATAGTCTCGCTATTGTTATTTTACTGCTGCTCTTTAATTACATGTTCATTTTATTTCTTATTCTAATCCGTTTTTATTTTATTTTTAACTGCATTGTTGGTTAGGGGCTCGTAAGTAAGCATTTCACTGTATTGTGACTAACCAACATAACCGCATGTGACTAATAACATTTGATTTGATAAAAGAAATATTCATCTGGTGTCAAGATGTGACTTGAGGGGTAAGAAAACATTGAGACCATGAAAAAATATTAACGCAAATAGATTGTATACTATAACAGAAGTATTTCCTAGAGTTGGCCAGCAGGTCTGGGATCGATCAGAGATGTATTTTCATAGTCTCTCTTTCTTTGTCCCTGTTTGTCTTAGATTGTATAAAACACTGTCGTGGTCACAAGGATTGTGCTCCATCTCTCCTTAAAATATTCTATGTTTGATTTGGGACAAAACAAAGCTTGAGATTGATTTAACCTTTTTGCGTAATACTCGTCAAATGGAAGTGTTATACTGTATTTCAATATGTACAATCTATTATTATCTGTAGGCTTAGTAGACAACAGAAAGGCTTGACTAAATCCAGAACACATGAAATACATGTATTTATTTCAAGAGGTGTAGGGTCTTTTCAGAATAGGCCAACAGTAATGTTTGGATGCACTGGTAGACCCAGTTTATGTGGACTCCTGTTTATCTGTATCCATCTCAACAAGATCATGATCAAAGAACAATGCAGGTAAGACCACAGACATTATATTGGTTTAGATGTTAGCAGCAGACATACGCTTCATAAAAACCACAGAGGAAGTAGTGGTAGCGGAAGTAGCCCACAGATAAAAACAGTCAAACAGTGCCTTACGTTGCATTAGACAAGACAAAGATGAGTATAGTTCAATGTGTATTATCAGTGAACTAAAGACCAAGGCTCAAATGAAGACAATGGATACATGTACGTCTAATGAAGCAGGGAAAGGCTTGGTTGGAGTCCTCCTCCTGCTGTTGGCAAAACAACTTCAAGGTACTGACCAGAATATTTCTAATATTTTTTTCAAGCTACTTTTCAATGTTTTTAAAATAACATTATTCTCTGATTATGACCAGTGTGCTGCTTTGAGCAAATTATTATACGCAAATTATCCAATGATTTTATTAATGATGCTGATGATTCATTATTTAATGTAGTGACTGCCTGGGGAAGGCTATGCTATGTGTAATGTCCATTAATGCCAAGTCAAGTTTTGAGAATAATCTAAAACATTTGTTGTTACAGAATCCAATATTTCGCTGTGGTGTTTCATAATATTTTTCTCCCACAGGGCAACATCCCATCTGTGATGACTATATTATAGTGTCTCGGAACACTGTGGTTCAAGCTTTTGTCATGGAGAAACTGACGATTAACTGTACTGTAGGATTCTGCACTGATCTACCACAAGTCACTTGGTGTAAACTGAACAAAGGCATCTGCAATCCTGTGCATTTTACTAATCCCTCCTTAGATGATGCTGGACTGTACAGGTGTTCAGTTAATACAGATCAATCAATCCTCATTAGCCATTCCATCAGTGTCATATTAAATGGTAAGATCAACTTTCTTCATGTAATACAAATGCTGTCCATCTATGCCTCTTGACTACTGTACTTTAGAATTCCATGCAGCTAAATTCCTGATTTCCCAAAACCGCTATTCAAATGAGATGTTTGCCTTATTTCAGGCTTGAGTGTGCTTGTTTTAATTCACAGATTGTCAAGCAGAGTTTTCTGTGTCTGATGGCTGTTGGTGGAGTGCTCCCATCCCTGGCTCTGTCACTGTGTCCTGTGGGGTGAGTTTCAGGTTTGAGCTCATAGTGTCATGGTGCAGGGAAGATGGGGATACCTGTTCTAAACTCTTGTTACAGGAGTTTTCCAGGTCACCAATGACCTACTGTATAATTTATCATCATGTCTCCTTCTTTTATGAGAAAGGTCAGGATTATTTACAATACTGTATCACTGAAACCACAGGTCTTACATGTAGATGCCTTGCTGCAAATTTTATTCTGATAAAGTAACTTAAGTGATAATGCCCGAGAAGCAAGTGTTTGGAGGATATATTGGCACGGGTGTTAGGCACAAAACGAAGTGGAGGTTTATATATTTTCATTAAAAACGTTATTTTGATGAATTTCTTCATACTAATTCATACTTCCACTTCATATAGTCCTGAAACAAATCTATTGTTGCTACCCAAACCGGCTGGTCGTTTGTATCGGTTCGGTTGCTGGAGACAAGACCCAGTCGTTCAGTTTTTTTGTTCTGTATCTATGGACGTGACCCAGATGTTCATTCTAAATGTTCCATTGCCATACTGGCTGGCAACGTTCTTATCCCTTGCTTGCTAGCTAGCCAACTATAAATTTCCACGACAATGTAAACAACATCTGTATTTTTAGATAGCTAACGGTTTACATGAAATATTTAGTAAAACACTTTAATGACAAAGCACAGCTCAATGTACCCATCAAATGGACCAAGGACCATGACAAGAAGTTTGTACATCTGTCACTGGCAGAATGTAGTGTCAAAGGAGATCAAGGTCTCTTTTCCAACAGAGCACTGCATATCACAATTCCACAACTATTCAACTAAATGGAAGGATAGTAGCATAGGAAATACACCAAAGAAAATCCCAAAATACAAAACCAAATCATGAAGAACAACCATTGGACAAGTTCATATAACATTTTCTGTTTGGAAGTGCTGTCTTCTGTATTGTGTCTAATTGGTTCTCCCAAGTGGTGACGCGGTCTAAGAAACTGCATCTCAGTGCTAGAGATGTCACTACAGACCCTGGTTCGATTCCAGGCTGTATCACAATCCGGCCATGATTGGGAGTCCCATAGGGCGGCACACAATTGGCCGAGCATCGTCCGGGGTAGGTCGTCATTGTAAACAATAATTTGTTCTTAACTGACTTGCCTAGTCAAATAAAGGTTAAATAAATCTTTTTTTTTTTACAATAATTAACACAACCCTGGTATAATGGTAGCCTGATTGGTTACCATTAAACTTGCTTTCTTTTGTGCTTAATTTAAGCTACAGCAGTTTTATGATAACCAATCAGGCTTACAGTATCAAGTGGACACGTGTTTTGCGATTTCAACACCATCACCTGAACTTCCAAGTAACTGAATGTACCCTTGCCAACTTCTTTAGAAGTGACAAAATACATAATGTTATCCAATATTTAAAAAGAAACGTATGTGGCATGGATTCTGGCCAATAAATAAACCCTTTTGTTTGTTCAGGAGACATGAAATCTTTAACAAAGGACAGATATGAGGTAACCGGTCTTTGAAACTTTCCACTTACCCAGAAATGCTCTCTCTCTTTCAGACCAAATCAATAGCTGAGGTTAAGATACAGTTCACATGAAAGCTGACACAAGCTCTACAAAAGTACACAACTCTCTGATGTACACACACACACACACACACACACACACACACACACACACACACACACACACACACACACACACACACACACACACACACACACACACACACACACACACACACACACACACACACACACACACACACACACACACCACTTGTGGCACTAGACTAACTGTACAGACCAGGGTTAATCAGTTCATTAGAATATAACAGGTGAGAGGGGTAAAACCCTAACATTAGTCTGTTGGCCTAATCTGAAATAAATACATTTCGTGTGCTTTGGATTTAGTCTTTCTGTTATCTCCTATGCCTACTAATCATTGATTTTATATATTACAATATGGTTTTATACTTAAATTTGAATGCAAAAAATCTATATCAGTGTCACGTTCTGACCTTAGTTCTTTTGTTATTTCTTTGTTTTAGTATGGTCGGGGCGGGATTTGGGTTGGTTATCTATGTTTGTCTTTCTATGTTGGGTTTTTCATTTGGCCTGATATGGTTCTCAATCAGAGGCAGGTGTTTGTCGTTGTCTCTGATTGGGAACCATATTTAGGGAGGTTGTTTTCTATTGTGTTGTGGGTGGTTGTCTTCCGTGTCTGTGTGTTCCACACGGAACTGTTTCGGTTTAGTTCGTTCAATTTATTGTTTTGTATTTCAGTGTTCAGTTTTGTTCCATTAAATATTCATCATGAACACTTACCACGCTGCGCTTTGGTCCTCCTCTCTTTCTCCCAACGAAGATTGTTACAGAACCAGCCACCACAACCGGACCAAGCAGCGTGGTAACGGGCAGCAGCAGCAGCAGCGATCGCAGGACTCCTGGACCTGGGAGGAAATTCTGGACGGCAAGGGACCCTGGGCACAGGCTGGAGAGTATCGCCGCCCCAAGGCTGAGCTGGAGGCAGCGAACTCCCCGTGCTTACCGTGGAGAGCGAGCATCTGGGCAGACACCGTGTTATGCGGTAGAGCGCACGGTGTCTCCAGTACGTGTGCATAGCCCGGTGCTGTACATAGCAGCGCCTTGTATCGGCCGGGCTAGAGTGGGCATCGAGCCAGGTGACCCGGTTATAAAGAGGTTAGATACACACTAGTTAACACTGTATTAGTCTAGTAACAAAACAGATTAATGACAGCATAGGTTCCAGATCAAGTTATTAAACAATAGTATATATTTATAAAGTATTAAAAACTTTATTGGTTTGAAAACACATGACAAAGTCCTCCCTAGTGGCGCAGCGGTCTAACGCACTGCATCGCAGTTCTAGAGGCATCACTACAGACCTGGGTTCAATCCCGGGGTGTATCACAATTGGCCGTGATTGGGAATCCCATAAGGCAGCGCACAATTGGCCCAGCGTCGTCTGGGTTAGGGGAGAATTTGGCAGGGGGGTCTTTACTTTGGTCATCGCGCTCTAGTGACTCCTTGTGGGGGGCCGGGCACCTGCGGGCTGACCCCAGTCATCAGTTTAACGGTGTTTCCTCCGACACATTGGTGCAGATATGAACACATTCAAACTACTGATGATCAGCGTCAACAACCCAGTAGCCCAAAGTTATCATGTCACAATATTACTGTTGTAAAACACAGACATTCATTGGAATTAGTCAAAATGGAATTTCACGTTACAATAACAGAATGTTCCTTTGAATCATCGCTAATCAATTTGACTCTAGAATTGTTGGCTTGGATTCAAATGAACTGTGAAGCTCCAGCGAACCAGACCTGGCTGACTGACCTTCCCTCCTGTCTCTATCACGTACACAAAAGCCACCCACACACACCCTGTCATTAAACAGTAGGTCATACATTTTGATTTGTTTGATTTGAAAGGTGAATGCACCTGGTGATTCTGGAAAAGTAGGATATTTTTTATTAAGGCAAATATAGGTATTTTATCTAAACTTTAGCCTACAACTGGCCTACATAAACTCCCTTCAAAAGGGATTGTATTGTTGCCAACTTGGTTCTCACTCTCTTTCGTGTGCATGTGAAATTATCTTGGTCACACGGATTGTGGTGTACATCTCTGCTGAAAAGATTATGTGTTTGATGTGGGACAAAAGAAAGCCTGATATTGATTTTTGCTTTCAAATGTAAGTATTAAACCATATTGTAATATATAAAAACAATGATTAGTAGGTATAGTAGATAACAGAAAGGCTCGATTCTGAATCCAAAGTACATGAAACACAACGTATTTATTTAAAGATTTGTAGTTTTTTTTCTGAAATGTTTGGGTTTTACCCCTTTCACATATTATATTCTAAAGAACGGTTTAACCCTAGCCTGCACAATTAGTCAAGTCCCAAGGGGGGTGGGTGTGTGTGTGTGTGTGTGTGTGTGTGTGTGTGTGTGTGTGTGTGTGTGTGTGTGTGTGTGTGTGTGTGTGTGTGTGTGTGTGTGTGTGTGTGTGTGTGTGTGTGTGTGTGTGTGTTTAAGAACACATCACAGGTATGTTGCTCATCATAAAGTTGGATTCTATTGTATGTGGTGTTTCTATTTCAATGTCAGGTGTTGTCACCATGTACTGTACTGGTAGCATGTAGTGTCAAATGAGATCAAAGTCTCTTTTGAAAGGTAGCTCTGCATCTCACAATTACAAAATAATTGCACAAAATGGCAGCATAGTAGCATAAGAAATACACCAAAGACAAATAAAATATTTAAAAAAAAATATTTGGACAAGTTCACATAGTATCTCCCATTTGGTAGTACTTTATTGTCACACCCTGACCTTAGAGATCATTTTTATGTCTCTATTTTGGTTTGGTCAGGGCTTGAGTTTGGGTGGGTATTCTATGTTCTATGTTTTGTAGTTCTATGTTTTGGCCGGGTAGGGTTCTCAATCAGGGACAGCTGTCTATCGTTGTCTCTGATTGAGAACCGTACTTAGGCTGCCCTTTCCCACCTGTGTTTGTGGGACGTTGACTCTGTTTGTGGCACTTAGCCCTAAGCTTCACGGTTTGTTTTGTATTGTTTATTGTTTTGTCGGAGACGTTGCTCACCACGCTGCAATTTGGTCCATTTCATTTAACGGCCGTGGCATTTATTCTGTTTTGTGTCTAATTAACATGACCCCGTTATAAAGAGGTTAGCTAGACAATAGTTAAAATTGTATTAGTCTTGTAACATCACAGAGTAATGACAGCATAGATCCAGTTATTAAAAGAATAGTGTACATTTAAAAAGTATTAAAAACGTGTCATCTATGATTTTCCGAATAATATTTTAAAAGAGGAAGCTAAATCATTTAAGCAGATGTTTTCTTCTCTATCTAATTCAAATATGAAAAAATGGAAACTTAACAAAGTTACTAAAAGATCAGTGCAAAGGCCAAATTAATGAGGAATAGCTTTTTGAGGCTATTAAATCACTTCAGTCTGGAAAAACCCCAGTGCATGATGGTATACCTGTAAAGGTATATCAAGCCTTTTTTGATATACTCAAAGCCCCTTGGGTTATAATAAATATCAGAGACTCGAACCATCTGCCTCCCGTGTCTGCATCTGAGTCTCACCCCGTGCCCGTTTAGGGATGGGCTGAGGGAAGCTGAGGGTTGGGATGTGAATTGATGACAAGTGAGAGTGGAGTTGCTGGGTGGGGAATAGAATGACGGTCAAAGATAAAGTTACAATTTAAAACAAAAATTGCATTTGAATGAAACAGGGGCAACGCTGTTACATCTAATGACTGTTTGCCTGAGACTGATGCCGCAGAGGTGTTTGTACGCGTGTATACATGCACATACACACGCACTTCTATTCAAACTCACACACATGCATATACACACGCACTTCTATTCAAACTCACACACATGCATATACACACGCACTTATATTCAAACTCACACACATGCACATACACACGCACTTATATTCAAACTCACACACATGCACATACACACGCACTTATATTCAAACTCACACACATGCACATACACACGCACTTATATTCAAACTCACACACATGCACATACACACGCACTTATATTCAAACTCACACACATGCACATACACACGCACTTATATTCAAACTCACACACATGCACATACACACGCACTTATATTCAAACTCACACACATGCACATACACACGCACTTATATTCAAACTCACACACATGCACATACACACGCACTTATATTCAAACTCACACACATGCACATACACACGCACTTATATTCAAACTCACACACATGCACATACACACGCACTTATATTCAAACTCACACACATGCACATACACACGCACTTATATTCAAACTCACACACATGCACATACACACGCACTTATATTCAAACTCACACACATGCACATACACACGCACTTATATTCAAACTCACACACATGCACATACACACGCACTTATATTCAAACTCACACACATGCACATACACACGCACTTATATTCAAACTCACACACATGCACATACACATATGTGCCATACATGCACTCAAACATATTCAGTTTTCCTTGCTGTTCTGATTTTTTGTTGTCCTTGATGTCTTTTGTTTTTGCATTGTTGTTTTCTGTTTTTTCTTTGTTTTGTCTTTTTTCACTTTTGTTAAAAACAAAAAGAAATGGAGGAACTTATTCAAGAAAGATCCAGTGTAATATATTATGAAAAATAAGAGAACTGGATGGAATATTGGGAAAAATGCACCAAATTATTTTTCAATCTTCAACATAGAAATGCAACCAATTTTTTTATTTACTGAAACTTGTTACAAATTATGGTGTCACTCATGACTCACCGAATTAGATTTTGAAAGAGGAAGTAAAGTACTTTAAGCATATGTTTTCGTTTTAGTCTCCTCCATCTCAACTAACCGAAGCTAATCGTATGGAATTTTTTCCTATTGATAATGCAAAATTAACATCTGTACAGAGACTCATGTGAAAGCCAAATTACCGAGGAGAACTTCTTGATGCTATTAAAGCCTTTAAGTCCGGGAAAACTCCAGGGCTGGATGGCATACCTGTGCAGGTATACCAATTTCTTTTTTAATATACTCAAGAGGACCATCATTAGCATGTTTTAACCACTCCTATATAAATGGTAGATAATCGGTCACTCAACAAGGTCTGATCTCATTGTTACTGAAACAGGATCCAAGTAGTATATAAAGTTATATATAAAGTTCGACTGGAGTTTATATATAAATGCCTGGAATATTTTAATTTTGGAGAATATTACAAAATGGGTTAAAGTTATGTATAGTAACCTTCTGTGTAAAATAGTAAATAATGGCTACATCACAGAAAGATTTAAATTGTCAAGAGGAGTAAAACAAGGTTGTCCACTATCTGCATATTTATTTATTATTGCCATTGAAATGTTAGCTGTTAAAATGAGATCCAACAATAATATCAAGGGATTAGAAATCCATGGCTTAAAAACAAAGGTGTCAAATCAAATCAAATTTTATTTGTCACATACACATGGTTAGCAGATGTTAATGTGAGTGTAGTGAAATGCTTGTGCTTCTAGTTCCGACAATGCAGTAATAACCAACGAGTAATCTAACCTAACAATTCCACAACTACTACCTTATACACACTTATACACACAAGTGTAAAGGGATAAAGAATATGTACATAAAGATATATGAATGAGTGATCGTACAGAACGGCATAGGCAAGATGCAGTAAATGGTATCGAGTACAGTATATACATATGAGATGAGTAATGTAGGGTATGTAAACATAAAAGTGCATAGTTTAAAGTGGCTAGTGATACATGTATTACATAAAGATGGCAAAATGCAGTAGATGATTATATGCATATACATTATCTTAAGTGGCATTGTTTAAAGTGGCTAGTGATACATTTTTGATAAATTCCATCAATTTCCATGATTAAAGTGAGCTGGAGTTGAGTCAGTATGTTGGCAGCAGCCACTCGATGTTAGTGGTGGCTGTTTAACAGTCTGATGGCCTTGAGATAGAAGCTGTTTTTCAGTCTCTCGGTCCCTGCTTTGATGCACCTGTACTGACCTCGCCTTCTGGATGATAGTGGGGTGGACAGACAGTGGCTCGGGTGGTTGTTGTCCTTGATGATCTTTATGGCCTTCCTGTGACATCGGGTGGTGTAGGTGTCCTGGAGGGCAGGTAGTTTGCCCCCGGTGATGCGTTGTGCAGACCTCACTACCCTCTGGAGAGCCTCACGGTTGTGGGCGGAGCAGTTGCCGTACCAGGCGGTGATACAGCCTGACAGGACGCTCTCGATTGTGCATCTGTAGAAGTTTGTGAGTGCTTTTGGTGACAAGCCAAATTTCTTCAGCCTCCTGAGGTTGAGGAGGCGCTGCTGCGCCTTCTTCACAACGCTGTCTGTGTGGGTGGACCAATTCAGTTTGTCCGTGATGTGTACGCCGAGGAACTTAAAACTTACTACCCTCACTACTGTCCCATCGATGTGGATAGGGGGGTGCTCCCTCTGCTGTTTCCTGAAGTCCACAATCATCTCCTTTGTTTTGTTGACGTTGAGTGTGAGGTTATTTTCCTGACACCACACTCCAAGGGCCCTCACCTCCTCCCTGTAGGCCGTCTCGTCGTTGTTGGTAATCAAGCCTACCACTGTAGTGTCGTCCGCAAACTTGATGATTGAGTTGGAGGCGTGCATGGCCACGCAGTCGTGGGTGAACAGGGAGTACAGGAGAGGGCTCAGAACGCACCCTTGTGGGGCCCCAGTGTTGAGGATCAGCGGGGTGGAGATGTTGTTACATACCCTCACCACCTGGGGGCGGCCCGTCAGGAAGTCCAGTACCCAGTTGCACAGGGCGGGGTCGAGACCCAGGGTCTCGAGCTTGATGACGAGTTTGGAGGGTACTATGGTGTTAAATGCTGAGCTGTAGTCGATGAATAGCATTCTCACATAGGTATTCCTCTTGTCCAGATGGGTTAGGGCAGTGTGCAGTGTGGTTGCGATTGCTTCGTCTGTGGACCTATTGGGGCGGTAAGCAAATTGGAGTGGGTCTAGGGTGTCAGGTAGGGTGGAGGTGATAGGGTCCTTGACTAGTCTCTCAAAGCACTTCTTGATGACGGAAGTGAGTGCTACGGGGCGGTAGTCGTTTAGCTCAGTTACCTTAGCTTTCTTGGGAACAGTAACAATGGTGGCCCTCTTGAAGCATGTGGGAACAGCAAACTGGGATAAGGATTGATTGAATATATCCGTAAACACACCAGCCAGCTGATCTGCGCATGCTCTGAGGACACGGCTGGGGATGCCGTCTGGGCCTGCAGCCTTGCGAGGGTTAACACGTTTAAATGTTTTACTCACGTCGGCTGCAGTGAAGGAGAGTCCGCAGGTTTTGGTAGAGGGCCGTGTCAGTGGCAAAGCGAGCAAAGAAGTTATTTAGTCTGTCTGGGAGCAAGACATCCTGGTCTGCGACGGGGCTGTTTTTTTTTTTTTGTAATCCGTGATTGACTGTAGACCCTGCCACATACCTCTTGTGTCTGAGCCATTGAATTGCAACTCTACTTTGTCTCTATACTGACGCTTAGCTTGTTTGATTGCCTTGCGGAGGGAATAGCTACGCTGTTTGTATTCGGTCATGTTTCCGGTCACCTTGCCCTGGTTAAAAGCAGTGGTTCGCGCTTTCAGTTTCGCGTGAATGCTGCCATCAATCCACAGTTTCTGGTTTGGGAATGTTTTAATAGTTGTTGTGGGTACGACATCGCCGATGCACTTTCTAATGAACTCGCTCACCGAATCAGCGTATTCGTCAATGTTGTTGTTGGACGTAATGCGGAACTTATCCCAATCCACGGGATCGAAGCAGTCTTGAAGCGTGGAATCAGATTGGTCGGACCAGCGTTGAACAGACCTGAGCGCGGGAGCTTCTTGTTTTAGTTTCTGTCTGTAGGCTGGAAGCAACAAAATGGAGTCGTGGTCAGCTTTTCCGAAAGGAGGGCAGGGGAGGGCCTTATATGCGTCGCGGAAGTTAGAATAACAATGTTCCAGGGTTTTACCAGCCCTGGTTGTGCAATCGATATGCTGATAGAATTTAGGGAGTCTTGTTTTCAGATTAGCCTTGTTAAAATCCCCAGCTACAATGAATGCATCCTCAGGATATGTGGTTTCCAGTTTACATAGAGTCAAATAAAGTTTGTTCAGGGCCATCAATGTGTCTGCTTGGGGGGGAATATATCCGGCTGTGATTATAATCGAAGAGAATTCCCATGGTAGATAATGCGGTCGACATTTGATTGTGAGGAATTCTAAGTCAGGTGAGCAGAAGGACTTGAGTTCCTGTATGTTGTTATGATCACACCACGTCTCGTTAATCATAAGGCATACCCCCCGCCCCTCTTCTTAGAGTGTCATTGTACGCTGATGATTCATGTTTTCTTTTAAATACACAATTAGAAACCCTCCACAGCATCATAGAGGATCTGGATACTTTTCTAACCTCTGGATTAAAACCATATTATGTACTATATTACGTATTGGATCACTAAAACATGCAACTTTTACATTACCGTGTAGTTTACCAATAAAATGGTCTGACGGGGATGTGAACATACTCAGTATACATATCCCGAAAGAAAGAAATTTTTTTTTTTTAAATCTGACACCGTGGCTGGATTTACAATTAAGCTTTATTTTGATGTATAACACATATATTTTCAAGTATGTTAAATATTTGAATTTAGTATTTTTGAATTTCGCGCAGGTGTTTCACCCTGTTTTCATTTTTTTACTGACCCCCTGTACAGTAGACGATCTGTTTTCAGATGCACCCTGGCAGATTAGGTTTTCTAGCCCGTCCCGTGTGTCTGAATGTAAATAGAAAATGAATGCTCTCTCTTACTGTAACTCCAAACCAGAACTCTGTTGTTTTTCTGTTTCCAGCATTTGTTTTGGTATGTGGATGGATGGTTATGCTACCATTCAGGCTAGGGGAGGACCGGGACAAAATATACACTTTTTAGTTTTTTTCCTTACTACCCAGAGATTGATAGAGCAACTTTAATTTAATTTCTATGGTAAATAAGTTTAAATTAAATAGACCAAGAACAGAACTACTGCAATGTTACTTTTGTACCTGCAGGGGGTGCTTGGGTTAGAAGTAACAGCTGGAGAGAAGTGTACAATATCTGTCTTATCTCAATGTTTCTAGTTTGTAATGCTCATTACTTTCAACAAATGTACTATCAGCCATAATTTTATGTTTCAGTCAATTTGAATAATTAATTATATAGGTTAAAAATTTACAAAAATGAATCATCCGTCAAGATCGCAACGTTTCGCAATCAAAATGTTTTGCATTACAATATTAATTCGACTCAAATGGATCTCATAATAGCTGTATTAACCATTATTTTCTCACCTAACTTTTATTAGATTGTAGTAGGAGATGTTTTTCACCATTTTCAATGATTATTCATGCTAAGTCCTACCAGTCAGGTACGCTCCAGCTATACTTGTCTTGCGCCCTTCTCATGTCTCAATAGGATAAAAGTATTTTATTCTCTTCACAAACGGCAAAGCCATCATGCTTATCCATAGCCGCGGGAAGTACAGTAGCTTGTGGGTGGGGGTGGTGAGAATTTGTAAAAAAATATAAATACATTTTTTATGAATCTTTTTTTTATTCAGATTTTTTAGGGGGTGCTGCAGCACCCTTACTTTCTGCGACTACGTGCTTATCACATTTCCTTGCCAATAGGTAATTGATTCCCAGAATCATGATATCATCAAATCAAGTTTATTTTATATAGCCCTTCGTACATCAGCTAATATCTCGAAGTGCTGTACAGAAACACAGCCTAAAACCCCAAACAGCAAGCAATGCAGGTGTAGAAGCACGGCGGCTAGGAAAAACTCCCTAGAAAGGCAAAAAACCTAGGAAGAAACCTAGAGAGGAACCAGGCTATGAGGGGTGGCCAGTCCTCTTCTGGCTGTGCCGGGTGGAGATTATAACAGAACATGGCCAAGATGTTCAAATGTTCATAAATGTTCACAAATAATAATCAGGAGTAAATGTCAGTTGGCTTTTCATAGCCGATCATTAAGAGTATCTCTACCGCTCCTGCGGTCTCTAGAGAGTTGAAAACAGCAGGTCTGGGACAGGTAGCACGTCCGGTGGACAGGTCAGGGTTCCATAGCCGCAGGCAGAACAGTTGAAACTGGAACAGCAGCAAGGCCAGGTGGACTGGGGACAGCAAGGAGTCATCATGCCCGGTAGTCCTGACGCATGGTCCTAGGGCTCAGGTCCTCCGAGAGAGAGAAAGAAGGAGAGAAGGAGAGAATTAGAGAGAGCATACTTAAATTCACACAGGACACCGGATAATACAGGAGAAGTACTCCAGATATAACCAACTGACCCTAGCCCCCCGACACAAACTACTGCAGCATAAATACTGGAGGCTGAGACAGGAGGGGTCAGGAGACACTGTGGCCCCATCCGATGATACCCCCGGACAGGGCCAAACAGGAAGGATATAACCCCACCCACTTTGCCAAAGCACAGCCCCCACACCACTAGAGGGATATCTTCAACCACCAACTTACCATCCTGAGACAAGGCCGAGTATAGCCCACAAAGATCTCCACCACAGCACAAACCAAGGGGGGGCGCCAACTCAGACAGGAAGATCACGTCAGTAACTCAACCCACTCAAGTGACGCACCCCTCCTAGGGACGGCATGAAAGAGCACCAGTAAGCCAGTGACTCAGCCCCTGTAATAGGGTTAGAGGCAGAGAATCCCAGTGGAGCGAGGGGAACCGGCCAGGCAGAGACAGCAAGGGCAGTTCGTTGCTCCAGAGCCGTTCACCTTCACACTCCTGGGCCAGACTACACTCAATCATATGACCTACTGAAGAGATAAGTCTTCAGTAAAGACTTAAAGGTTGAGACCGAGTCTGCGTCTCTCACATGGGTAGGCAGACCATTCCATAAAAATGGAGATCTATAGGAGAAAGCCCTGCCTCCAGCTGTTTGCTTAGAAATTCTAGGGACAATTAGGAGGCCTGCGTCTTGTGACCGTAGCGTACGTGTAGGTATGTACGGCAGGACCAACTCGGAAAGATAGGTAGGAGCAAGCCCATGTAACGCTTTATAGGTTAACAGTAAAACTTTGAAATCAGCCCTTGCCTTAACAGGAAGCCAGTGTAGGGAAGCTAGCACTGGAGTAATATGATCAAATTTCTTGGTTGATCAAATGTCATATGATGTTTCACTTTAATGGGAATGTAGTAGGAAAGCTACATTTTAATCATTTAGCAGACACTCATATCCAGAGCGACGTATATATATTTTAATACTTTTTTCATACTGGTCCCCTGTGGGAATCAAAAACTCTACAGTGCTCTACAGTGTAAGTTTTGGTTTGCCTTCAAAATAAAAGACTCTCATTGAAAGCGATGTAATTGAATACAAATAGTGTAATCATGCCATATTTGGACTAGAAGCATGTAAAGGTTGGAATGTTGTTATACATACACACACATATACTGTATATATATATATATAAAGTCAACTGACTTTTGTTTGTCAAATTAACTGATCATTGTCTTTTATATACTGTATATATATACAGTATATAAATATACATTCAACAAAAGACAATGATCAGTTAATCTGACAAATAAAAAATCAGTTGAAATCCTACTTTAGATGTAATAGATTTCAGAATTGCATTGACGGCAGACTTACATTTTAAAAATGGGTATCAGTCTACTCAGCGACACCCATAGAACATAACTGTGAAGAGCTTACACAAATATGTGTTCTGTGGGTGTCACTGAGTAGACTGATACCCCAATTATACTTTCTGAGTGTTGCCTGCCGTTTTAGTTTATTGCAATGGTATCAACATTTTATTTTAATTATTAAGTGGTGGTTGCTAGCTACAGTATAGCCTAGCTTTTAGCTAGGCTCTACTGCTCTGTGAGATAGCTTGAGTTGGCCTTCCCTGATTAATACAAAAGTTTACCAGTTCCATTTAAGGACGAAAAAATGTACAGCTGTGCCATACAGGTTGCAAAAATGTGGGGAAGAGATTTTCAATGTACCGATTCCATAGAACATGGTTTATTAACTGGTACATAAAATAACGCTGGATTAAAAACGTAGAGTTTTTAAATTTAAATTATTATACAAAATGATTGCAACCAGTAGAGTGTAATATATATGGGGGATACAACCATCCCAGCTCAGCAGAATGTGTTGCGAAGAGACAGAATCATTAGATCACTTATTTTGGTTCTGCCCATATGTAGCTTGTTTTTGGTCACACGTTCAGGAATGGCTGAAGAATTGCAACATTTACCTGGAGCTAACGCTGCAAATAGCACTGCTGGGTGATTTAAAAAGTCATAGTCAATCAATCAATAATATAATAATACATACTCTTAGCTAAATGTTTATCTTTAATGTACAATCTGTAGAAACTATGGGAATAGAAAGATTCAGAACCTTCTGAAAACGTCACAGCACAGTTGAAAATATATGGCAAATACAAAACGTGATGCTCTTCAGAGATAGATGGGAGGAGTTTTGAGTAGCTTAATGGTGGGACAGAAAGAGATAACTAATGTAAAAGGTTTATATTTTGTGTAAGCTGGAAGTAGAGTTGTCCATTAGTTTACTCCAATTTGGGGTGGGGTGGTAGGCTTAGGGGAAAATAATAAAGTAAGAAAATATAATAAAACATATATATATGGGGGATTGGAAATGGTGCAGATAATTACATTGATAGAGGCCACAATCTCTCTGCAATATTAAATATGAACTACCATCTAAAAGAAGATGTATATGTAAATAAAATAAATACATCATAGTACATACTCTGCTGTTCTATTGTGAGGGGAATCATGTGGAATGCTGTTCAACCAATTTTATTTTGTCTTCGTTGTTTGAATGAATGTCTTTGTTGTAAATCGCAAACTGAAGTGGCAGTTTCACCTCTATGGATTCCAACGTACTGGGTACTGGATGGACAGGTTGAGACATGACTAGAGGATGGGTGTGGTCTGAGGAGGAGGAAAGATACAGTTCCTAGTAATATGTATTCTGTAGAACTCTGACAGGTTAATAATTTGCCACCTTAACTGGATAAACTGTGTAAAAGAGACACTCAGCTCTCTGATGTGTACACTTTCTCCCAGAGAAGACACTTTCTCCTAGAGAAGACACTTTCTCCCAGAGACGTCTGACACTCCAGAACAGAGGAAGAACACAACATCACTGGTAAAGAAATGACTTGCAATCAAGAGTTCTGATGTGAATATGAGTATGTCTGTGTGTTACTTTAAAGGGCAGGGTGGTGTTAGAATAATAGGTTGCACACTTGCTCCACTAGCCCCATAACACCTGATTCAGATGATCAAAGTATCATAGTCTTCAATTTAGATCATAATTGATGAAAAAACTGAGGCGCAAAACAGATATGTGATCAATGCTGTACTCTAGGGGGCGTTGTTACCACTCCTGGTTTATGTGATTATGTGTTGTAGTGTTTCTTATTCAGTTAACTTATAATTTAATATATTTGTATAATTAATTAATTTGACTCAGCCGAGCCCATGTTTCTGTTTTAGTATCTGTTCAGGGCATTTTTCGTGCATCCTTGAAGTCATCATTTTGATAAGCCATGTTTCCCCTTTAGAACACCTGGAGAAAATGCTTAAAAAAGCTAGCCGTTAATTATTTCATATTTTATACTTATCAAATGTCCTGGTCTTTGGTGTATTTAGTGTCGTTTCTTGCTTCATATGAGGTGTTGACCAATGTCACTATGTATTTGTACTTTACAGACGCTTGTCTCCAACTACACAAAATGGCTTCTAAATACATCACAGATATTGCAATCTCCACTAGCTCTGAAAAGGAGCAACAGCTTCGTGGGCAAGGCTTTCACATGATGGATGTTAACCTCAACCAAGGCAATTCATCCACCACCATAGTTTACATGTGGTACAAAAAGGGCAATGAAGAACCCATCACCAGAGTCCAGTTTTCATTCACTGAGGAAATGAAAGATGGCCCGAGGAGTGCAGGGTACACTGAGCTCCCAGAAAACCTCAACTCTGGAGCAAAGGGAAATGTCATCCAGCTGTGGTACTCTAGTGGTACAAGCCCTAAGTACGGCATTCCCATTGTTGATCTGCTACTCATCACTGATGTGAATGCAGAGGCCTCTCAATTCAAACACGGCTGGGAAAGGCTACCGTGTGATCTAAACCGCGGTAACTCAGGAGATTACATCTACCTCTGGGTGAAGAGAGAGAGTGTGACCTACATCTGCGATGTTGCTGCCACCACCTCATTCCAAGAAGACATCAACCTTTTCAACGAGGGCTACATCCGGATGGATGAAGATCTCAATAGAGGTGCTAGAGGAAACTGGATCTTCCTCTGGTATCGCCAATCCACCGATAACAAAAGCGGGGTCATCAAGATGGATGTCTCCATCAACCATGAGCAGGATTTCAGCCTACAGCAGCGTGGTTTCTCCGTGGTGAATGTTAACCTCAACGAGGGAACATCCGGTCAGCCAGTGTTTGTCTGGCTGAAGAAAGATGGATCTCTCCCTATCAAGGCCTTGACCGTTACATCCAACCACAAGGCAGATGTTCCTTATGAGGAGGCCGGCTTGGTTTTCATCAAAAAAAGTCTGAATACTGGCAACAACGGTGTGCCCCTCTTCCTCTGGAATGGAAAGTAAAAACCTGAGGTGGAGAGGAAGTGTCAGACTAAAAATGTGCAAGATGTTAGCTTGTGCATGGCAATTTCTCTGTCTATTTTCTGTTTAAAAAAATATCTTTCCGACAAAAAATGTAATAATTAAATGACACTAAATGTTAGCTTTCGTGTCATAAAGTCACTGTCATAGATCATTAAGGAACGTTTTGAGGTTGACTGTAATGTTCTTTCCAATCAATCCACAATAATTATGGTATTCAGTTTTACTATAAAATTTTAGCAGCAGATTTATATTTTTTCTGACTATTTCAAGGGGTTGTAAGGTATATCTCATTGTGTCAAATGTGACTTTGGAAAAGCTTTAGTACAGCAATAGAAATAAAGTAAAATTATGATTTCTGTGTAACACTGAGAATCCCAGTCTGTTCATCAATAAAGAAAGCTTTGCAAATCTGAACGTTGTACCTTTTTAAATAACTCCCCAGTGAAAATCTCACTTTTAAAAGTTCCTTTTCTATTAACTCATGTCCAAATAATGTTGTTGACTCGTCTTATACTCGTATTTGTGGCCAACGAGAGGGTTTTTAAGACGGTGGGTGTCAAAGGTCACAAGAGTGGAAGGTCATGGGTTGGTGTGTTAAGGAGTAGGGTGATGTTGACCCTAGACACTGATCTTTGGTCAGATTTGCACTTATGATTGGGGAAGGGGAAGCTGATCCTAGATCTGATAAACTTTCTTGGATGACATGAAATAGATCTCTTTGTTCACGCACACCAGTGTTGGGTTTGTTGTTGAAAGAAGGATGCATAAACAGAAAATAACCACATTCCTACTGTAAAGAAATGGTGGTGGATCATTTATGTTATGGGGCTATTTATCTTCCACTGGTACGATGGAGGATCCAGCCTCTGTGTTTTCATCCTTACTGATCCACATCTGCAGGAAGGTGGACAGGGAGGCCAAGATGGAGCCACCGAGTACACTCACTGGGAGCAATTATCTACACAGGGGGAGATGAGGGGGGTTCCATATGTCTGAAAATTATATATTTTGAATAATTATTATATATATTTTTGTTTTAACGTTTTTTTGTTATTATAAGAAGAAGAAGAAGCGAAAATGGCAAGTGCCCAAGTGTCCAATTCCGGAATATCATTACAATGAATGAATGAATCTTTGAAGCACACACACACCTGCTTTACGTCGTAGCCAGTCACACCAACACAACGTCGCTACAGTAACGTATGTGTGTCGTAGGCATGCTCTCAGCCATTTACCTTGATCTTCATGGTACTGGAGACCAGGGCTGTGAACTCTTTCTGCCTGTGGTCACCGATACCAGGGTACATGGTGGTTCCACCAGATATGACATTGTTGGCGTACAGGTCATTACAGATGTCAGTGTTTGTAGTATTTATTTTATACAGTATTTTCTTCTCATCTTTATCAAGGGTGGCAATAATGTTGGACCTAACTATATATGAAAAAAACATGAGCTGGCGCACACCCAGAATAATAGTTTGTGTGGAGGTGCTGACTAACGGCCAATAAACTATAAACTATCAAAATAAAGAAAGTCGCACACTCCATGTATAATCTCCCAACAATTTAATGGGTATTTACCAACGTTTCGGCATCACTGTGCCTTTCTCAGGGTGATGTCATGAATACTAGAACCAGGTTATGTAGACACACAGTGCAATTAGTGTAACCAATGACAGTAGTGAGGGGTGTGTCATAATGATTAAGTTAATTAAAATAAATGAGTGAAACTGTTTAAAAAAAAGTATATGGCATATTAAATATATTACGCTATTGTTATCTACGTAACATTGCAAAAATCCGAAATTTTCTGTCCAAAAATGATGCAGAAAAATGAATCCATGCTTTTGTTACTTCTAAGTTAGACCACTGCAATGCTTTACTTTCCGGCTACCCGGATAAAGCACTAAATAAACTTCAGTTAGTGCTAAATACGGCTGCTAGAATCCTGACTAGAACCAAGAAATTTGATCATATTGTAGTCCAAATATGGCATGATTACACTATTTGTATTCAATTGCATCGCTTTCAATGAGAGTCTTTTATTTTGAAGGCAAACCAAAACTTACACTGTAGAGCACTGTAGAGTTTTTGATTCCCACAGGGGACCAGTATGAAAAAAGTAATAAAATATATATACTCACTACTGTAAGTCGCTCTGGATATGAGTGTCTGCTAAATGATTAAAATGTAGCTTTCCTACTACATTCCCATTAAAGTGAAACATCATATGACATTTGATCAACCAAGAAATTTGATCATATTACTCCAGTGCTAGCTTCCCTACACTGGCTTCCTGTTGAGGCAAGGGCTGATTTCAAAGTTTTACTGTTAACCTATAAAGCGTTACATGGGCTTGCTCCTACCTATCTTTCCGAGTTGGTCCTGCCGTACATACCTACACGTACGCTACGGTCACAAGACGCAGGCCTCCTAATTGTCCCTAGAATTTCTAAGCAAACAGCTGGAGGCAGGGCTTTCTCCTAGAGATCTCCATTTTTATGGAATGGTCTGCCTACCCATGTGAGAGACGCAGACTCGGTCTCAACCTTTAAGTCTTTACTGAAGACTTATCTCTTCAGTAGGTCATATGATTGAGTGTAGTCTGGCCCAGGAGTGTGAAGGTGAACGGAAAGGCTCTGGAGCAACGAACCGTCCTTGCTGTCTCTGCCTGGCCGGTTTCCCTCTCTCCACTGGGATTCTCTGCCTCTAACCCTATTACAGGGGCTGAGTCACTGGCTTACTGGTGCTCCTTCATGCCGTCCCTAGGAGGGGTGCGTCACTTGAGTGGGTTGAGTTACTGATGGGATCTTCCTGTCTGGGTTGGCGCCCCCCCCCTGGTTTGTGCTGTGGTGGAGATCTTTGTGGGCTACACTCGGCCTTGTCTCAGGATTGTACAGTGGGGAGAACAAGTATTTGATACACCGCCGATTTTGCAGGTTTTCCTACTTACAAAGCATGTAGAGGTCTGTAATTTTTATCATAGGTACACTTCAACTGTGAGAGACAGAATCTAAAACAAAAATCCAGAAAATCACATTGTATGATTTTTAAGTATTTAATTTGCATTTTATTGCATGACATAAGTATTTGATACATCAGAAAAGCAGAACTTAATATTTGGTACAGAAACCTTTGTTTGCAATTACAGCGTTCATACGTTTCCTGTAGTTCTTGACCAGGTTTGCACACACTGCAGCAGGGATTTTGGCCCACTCCTCCATACAGACCTTCTCCAGATCCTTCAGGTTTCGGGGCTGTCGCTGGGCAATACGGACTTTCAGCTCCCTCCAAAGATTTTCTATTGGGTTCAGGTCTGGAGACTGTCTAGGCCACTCCAGGACCTTGAAATGCTTCTTACGGAGCCACTCCTTAGTTGCCCTGGCTGTGTGTTTCGGGTCGTTGTCATGCTGGAAGACCCAGCCACGACCCATCTTCAATGCTCTTACTGAGGGAAGGAGGTTGTTGGCCAAGATCTCGCGATACTTGGCCCCATCCATCCTCCCCTCAATACAGTGCAGTCGTCCTGTCCCCTTTGCAGAAAAGCATCCCCAAAGAATGATGTTTCCACCTCCATGCTTCACGGTTGGGATGGTGTTCTTGGGGTTGTACTCATCCTTCTTCTTCCTCCAAACACGGCGAGTGGAGTTTAGACCAAAAAGCTCTATTTTTGTCTCATCAGACCACATGACCTTCTCCCATTCCTCCTCTGGATCATCCAGATGGTCATTGGCAAACTTCAGACGGGCCTGGACATGCACTGGCTTGAGCAGGGGGACCTTGCGTGCACTGCAGGATTTTAATCCATGACGGCGTAGTGTGTTACTAATGGTTTTCTTTGAGACTGTGGTCCCAGCTCTCTTCAGGTCATTGACCAGGTCCTGCCGTGTAGTTCTGGGCTGATCCCTCACCTTCTTCATGATCATTGATGCCCCACGAGGTGAGATCTTGCATGGAGCCCCAGACCGAGGGTGATTGACCGTCATCTTGAACTTCTTCCATTTTCTAATAATTGCGCCAACAGTTGTTGCCTTCTCACCAAGCTGTTTTTCTATTGTCCTGTAGCCCATCCCAGCCTTGTGCAGGTCTACAATTTTATCCCTGATGTCCTTACACAGCTCTCTGGTCTTGGCCATTGTGGAGAGGTTGGAGTCTGTTTGATTGAGTGTGTGGACAGGTGTCTTTTATACAGGTAACGAGTTCAAACAGGTGGAGTTAATACAGGTAATGAGTGGAGAACAGGAGGGCTTCTCAAAGAAAAACTAACAGGTCTGTGAGAGCCGGAATTCTTACTGGTTGGTAGGTGATCAAATACTTATGTCATGCAATAAAATGCAAATTAATTACTTAAAAATCATACAATGTGATTTTCTGGATTTTTGTTTTAGATTCCATCTCTCACAGTTGAAGTGTACCTATGATAAAAATTACAGACCTCTACATGCTTTGTAAGTAGGAAAACCTACAAAATTGACAGTGTATCAAATACTTGTTCTCCCCACTGTAAGTTGGTGGTTGAAGGTATCATCTAGTGGTGCGGGGGCTGTGCTTTGGCAAAGTGGGTGGGGTTATATCCTTTCTGTTTGGCCCTGTCCGGGGGTATCATCGGATGGGGCCACAGTGTCTCCTGACCCCTCCTGTCTCAGCCTCCAGTATTTATGCTGCAGTAATTTATGTGTCGAGGGGGCTAGGCTCAGTTGGTTATATCTGGAGTACTTCTCCTGTCTTATCCGGTGTCCTGTGTAAATTTAAGTATGCTCTCTCTAATTCTCTCCTTCTCTCTTTCTTTCTCTCTCTCGGAGGACCTGAGCCCTAGGACCATGCGTCAGGACTACCGGGCATGATGACTCCTTGCTGTCCCCAGTCCACCTGGCCTTGCTGCTGTTCCAGTTTCAACTGTTCTGCCTGCGGCTATGGAACCCTGACCTGTCCACCGGACGTGCTACCTGTCCCAGACCTGCTGTTTTCAACTCTCTAGAGACCGCAGGAGCGGTAGAGATACTCTTAATGATCGGCTATGAAAAGCCAACTGACATTTACTCCTGAGGTGCTGACTTGCTACACCCTCGATAACTACTGTGATTATTATTATTTGACCATGCTGGTCATTTATGAACATTTGAACATCTTGGCCATGTTCTGTTATAATCTCCACCCGGCACAGCCAGAAGAGGACTGGCCACCCCTCATAGCCTGGTTCCTCTCTAGGTTTCTTCCTAGGTTTTGCTCTTTCTAGGGAGTTTTTCCTAGCCACCGTGCTTCTACACCTGCATTGCTTGCTGTTTGGGGTTTTAGGCTGGGTTTCTGTACAGCACTTCGAGATATTAGCTGATGTACGAAGGGCTATATAAAATAAACTTGATTTGATTTGATTATCATATAGAAACATAGTGGAATATGGTACATCATATTAGCATTAACATACATTGTTTCATTCAATTTCACATAATAATTTCATATTTAATTTTTGTTACATGTAATCTTTTGGTTCAACCTTAATATATAATGAACATCATCAACAGGGGGAACATATTAGGTGTACGCTAATAAGCTGTAAAAAGAATCCTTCAATTTATAAGACTTGTTCTTAAAAACTTCTACTGGGTCACAATCCCGGATCCGGGAGCATCCTCATCAGTAAAAAGCTGACTAGCATAGCCTAGCATAGCGCCACAAGTAAATACTAGCATATAAATATCATGAAATCACAAGTCCAAGACACCAAATGAAAGATACACATCTTGTGAATCCAGCCATCATTTCCGATTTTTAAAATGTTTTACAGCGAAAACACAATATGTATTTCTATTAGCTAACCACAATAGCAAAAGACTCAACCGCATATTTTCACAATTTTTTTACCGCATAGGTAGCTATCACAAATTCGACCAAATAAAGATATAACTTCTCACGAGTCACCAACCCTGATCCGGTAGCACCCCCCCCCCACTGAGTAGCATAGCTAGCATAGCGTCACAAGTAACTTGTAGCATCTAAATATCATTAAATCACAAGTCCAAGACACCAGATGAAAGATACAGGTCTTGTGAATAAAGCCACCATTTCAGATTTTTAAAATGTTTTACAGGGAAGACACAATATGTAAATCTATTAGCTAACCACGTTAGCAAAGGACACGATTTTTTTACTCCCAATAGTTTTTTCCTGCGTCAGTAGCTATCACTAATTCGACTAAATAAAAATATATATAGCCACTAACCAAGAAACAACTTCATAAGATGACAGTCTGATAACATATTTATGATATAGCATAGTTTTTTTTTGGAAAAATGTGCATTTTTCAGGTATAAATCACAGTTCTACATTGCAGCTGCAATCTGAAATAGTGCTGACCCAGCCAGAACAATTACAGAGACCAACGTCATATAACGAATTACTCATCTTAAAACATTTCAGAAAAATACACAGCGTACAGATATTGAAAGCCCAACATCTGGTGAATCCAAACAATATTTCAGATTTATTAAATGTTTTATAACGAAAACAAAATGTAGCGCTAAATTAGCATAGCTATACCAGGCAGATTCGGCTAGGCGCCCACGGCCAGTTCACATGCACAACAGATATGATATAACATCGTAAATTGGGTCTTACTATGGCTGATCTTTCATCAGAATGTTGATCAAAGTGTCCTTTGTCAAGATGAGTCGTTGGTTCCGTTCAGAATTGTTCCTTTCCCACTCCATTTAGCACAGGTACTGGTCGAGTGGCACGGATCTCTCAAACGTAAATAAAATCAGACAACGGAACACCACAAAACTCCCGAAAAAATTCAAATAATCTGATTAAACTATATTGAAAAAACATACATTACGATGATATGGTCACATGTATCAAACAAACTTCGAGACGGAGATAGTTTTCATCCATAATGGCCGCACAACAGAAGACAATCGCAGCTACAAGTCGCACGATTTAGAGAACCGGAAGTTGTCGGTCACGCCAAAGAATTAGCTCTCATTTCACGTCAGTCCCAGATAAACAAGATATTTTTCCTCTGACGTCCTCTTGACACCCAGAGGAAGGCCAATGAGGTGTGTTTCGGGTCATAGGGGGCACGACCATATATAGGCAGAGCGTTGAAGCTGGCATACACATCTTGCTTTTTTCTTCTTGGTCATGGAAAGTGCTGTCAAATGACTTCTGTATCACTCAGAGACAAAATTGAAACGGTTTTAGAAACTAGAGATTGTTTTCTTTCCAATGGTATTATTTATATGCATATAGTAAGAGCAATAATTGAATAAGAGGCAGTTTAATCTGTAGAGCAAATTATGCTAATGGGAAAATAGCACCCCCTGTATTCTCAAGAAGATAATTAGTCACTAACCAAGAAAGAACTTCATCAGATGACAGTCTTATAACATGTTATACAATAAATCTATGTTTTGTTCGAAAATGTGCATATTCTGAGGTATAAAATCATAGTTTTACATTGCAGCTACCATCACAAATATCACCAAAGCAGCCGGAATAATTACAGAGAGCAACGTGAAATACCTAAATACTCATCATAAAACATTTATGAAAAATACATGGTGTACAGCAAATGAAAGATAAACATCTTGTGAATCCAGCCAATATTTCAGATTTTTTAAGTGTTTTACAGCGAAAACACAATATAGCATTATATTAGCTTACTACAATAGCCAACCACACAACCGCATTCATTCACCGCAAAAGGTAGCGATCGCAAAAAAACAGCAAAATATATAAAATGATTCACTAACCTTGACAAACTTCATCAGATGACAGTCCTATAACATCATGTTACACAATACATATATGTTTTGTTCGAAAATGTGCATATTTAGCGGTACAAATCATGGTTTTACAATGTGAATACGTAGTCAAAATGCACAAAATTCTCCGGAGATATCTTGGACAGTCACCTAATCCAATCAAATATCTCATCAAAAACTTTACTAAAAAATACATGTTGTACAGCAAATGAAAGATACACTAGTTCTTAATGCAACCGATGTGTTAGATTTTTTAAAATAACTTTAGTACGACATACAGCTTACGTTATAGCGAGACAGCGCCCAAGATAAGGGCGGAAAATATGACTAAACATTTTCCACAGAAATACGAAATAACATCATAAATGGTTCCTACTTTTGCTGAGCTTCCATCAGAATCTTGTACAAGTAGTCCTTTGTCCAGAATAATCGTTGTTTGGTTTTAGAATGTCCTCTTCTCCTGTCGAATTAGCAACCAAAGCTAGCCATGTGGCGCAAACGTGGCCAACTTCACATGACGCAAAGAAAAGAAAATTCCAAAAATCGCAATAAACGTTCAATAAACTGATATAACTCGGTTTAAAAAATCTACTTTATGATGTTTTTATCACATATATCAAATAAAATCAGAGCCGGAGATATCTAACGTGTATACCGAAAGCTTTTCAGAACGCAATCTGGGGTTCCTTCTCGCGCCTTCCAAGACAATGACATTTCCAGACACATCATTCCAAAAGCTCTTGTTCGGCCTCAGATCAAGCTAGACACCCCATTCCACCTCTCACTGCCTGTTGACATCTAGTGGAAGGCGTATGCAGTGCATGTATATCCATAGATTTCAGGCAAATTAATAGGAAGGCCCTGGAACAGAGCCCTGATTTCAGATTTTTCACTTCCTGTCAGGAAGTTTGCTGCAAAATGAGTTCTGTTTTACTCACAGATATAATTCAAACGGTTTTAGAAACTAGAGAGTGTTTTCTATCCAATAGTAATAATAATATGCATATTGTACGAGCAAGAATAGAGTACGAGGCAGTTTAATTTGGGCACAATTTTTTACAAAGTGAAAATAGCGCCCCCCTATTGACAAAAGGTTTTAAAGGAAAATGTGTTCATAAGAAGGGGCTGAGATCAAAGTCAAAATTCAGACCACTAGGGGTCAATGTTTTTAGATAGGATATCCAGTAAGCCTCCCTTTGTAGTTGTAGGATCTCCATGTTACCTCCTCTCCTTGGTAGAGCAACATGCTCAACACCTGTGTATTTGAGGGAGGAGTTAGCTTCACCAAAGTGAGCTGTTACTGGATAGTCAATGTTCTTACACCTGATTGAGCTGCGGTGTTCAGCTATGCGTTGTTTTAATTGTCTTTTCGTTTGTCCTACATAGGCTTTTCCACATGAACAGGTGATGAGATTATCTAACAACATTGACCCCTAGTTGTCTGAATATTGACTTTGATCTCATGCTCTCCTTATGAACACATTTTCCTTTAAGAACACGTCTGGTTTTCCAGCCCGTACAGTGTGTAAATAGGAGAGGAATACTCTCTATTGCTGTAACTCCAAACCAGAAATCTGTTGCTTTTCTGTTTCCAGCATCTCTTTTGCTGATGGACTGACAACACTCATGGTTGAGGATGGACGGTTATGTTACCATGTAGCTACTGTATTGTACAATGAAACCCTTTCTGTCTGTTCTGTAGATGCTGACCAGTTTTGTGATGAAATGAACACATTTCACATTTGAATGCTGATACATCAGTCTGAAGAGAGAAACAGGGTGTCAGATTATGGGATTTTAATCTTTGCAAATTACCTCAATAAAAGGACTCAGGGAGAGGCGAAGGTCGAGAGCCATGCGTCCTCCGAAACACAACCCAACCAAGCCGCACTGCTTCTTGACACAATGCCACTCAGGAGGCCCAAATTGGTATGTTTCCCATTATAGTGTTTTTCCCTGATTTGAATCCTTCTCTTCTCAGTTGTTGGATGACAGATGTATGAAAGTTGCTTAGGAAGTAATCTATAATGGGAGGAAGAGAGAATCAATCAATTTGCAAAGAGTAAAGAGGTCTAACATTGTAATAGACAACAGCATCAGACGCCCCAAACTGTCTGTCTGTCGCATAGAACTACTAGGCCTACAATACGAAACAGCGCGTTTGAAGTCAGATTGTCATATTAAAAAAAATAGCACTGTATTTTACATCTCCCGCGATCCAAAGGCTCTCCCATCTGCGCTCCCAACTCCAACTCCATCATCAGGATAGCCAGCTCGTTGACTTCGTCCATTTCGCTCCTCCTGGCCACATGGATACCGGTCGGGGGACTAAACACTTCCAGAGGTTGGTAGTTGTTCACCACTAGGATGCCCGTTTCAGGCCACCGCTCCGTGTCTCTAACTGGCTGCTGCTTCTTCTGCTCCGCATTGCAATTATTATGGTTCTGCAAAATTGAGGTCCAAATATCCCCGCATGCGTTGGACTGGTCATAGAGAGAGGGGAAGAATCTGGATTTGTTGGCATTCATATTGTTTTCACTTTTCAGTAGGTCATGAATTCAGATTTGTTTGGATTCAAAAGATGCACCTGGTGATTCTGGAACCATTACCTCTAGTTTATCATGTTCTAAACCTTTTGTTGCATTGTAATTTGAGCAGTAGGCTAAACCAGTAGGCTAAACCAGCAAGCTAAGCCTAATGCTAAAAGGAAACACTTAATCGAAAGAAGAAAAATCAATTGTTCAATATTATGTAGCTTAGCATATTTAATTTCAACCTGGCAGTTGATCTACAGTATATGTTAGGCTTTACTGCACAGATAATGTGAAATATTGCGCAGACTCAATCAGCGATAAAAAATATCCTAAAGCAAATACATTGTACAATGATATGTAGCTTAGCATATTTAATTTCAACCTGGTGGTAGGTCTGTCTATATGTTAGAACTTACTGCACAGATAATATTGAGCACTCAATCAGCAGAACACCCCCCCCCTAATAAAATAGAATAAAATAAAAAGGCTTCTGAAGTTTGTACATTTCAGACTTGTACATTTCAGACTTGATATTCCCTTATGAAAAATGTATCAACCCCTACAAAAATGTAAATTTATTATAATCCACATTTCCTGTTGCTGCAGGATATTTTCCCGCTGTATCAAACTGGCTCAAATTCAGATCCTACTTCTATACTGCATAAATCACAGGAGGCATAAATCACAGGAGGCATAAATCACAGGAGGCATAAATCACAGGAGGCATAAATCACAGGAAACCCAGTGCTCTGAAAGCCGTGTGTCACAGAACAAACAGTACCTCACAGTGATGGGTGCCAAGAACTGAACTAAATAGTGTGTGCTAATGACATACAGGTGTGTGAACAGGTGATCAGAATTCAGGTGATTGGGATCTGGAGAGTGAGCTGCGTTCAGGGGATCTACGTGTTTGAGGGTGTGAGTTGGAAGCAGACGTTACACAGAGTAGGTTACCTTCCGACACACATTTACCTATAATGATTCAATTCAATTCCAGATGCTCAAAGCGCCGGCAGTGGGGAAACTCACTTTACCCTATAATTATTCAAGCATTTATTTTAAATAATCAAAACAACAGTGGAAGGAAGGATGGCCATAGTCATTGCATCTTAGGTGTAAAGCCTTTGAAAAACCACATCAGAAATTTGTCTTCACAAGTAGGCTACTGATTATTTATTCGGTAGGAAAATATAATTCAGTAGGTCAGGTCAGGGATATTGTTCCTTTATCCAAGAATATAGTGCCCACCAGTTAGTATCATCAGCAAACAACACCAAGGCTCAAGTTAAGAGAACAGGTATACAAAGTAATGAGGGGAAAGGCCTGCTTGGTAACATCCTTGCCCAAATGTATTTATTCAAAGTTGTATAAAATATGTATATATATTTTCGCAATTATATAGTATTGAATGAATACATGAACTCTAACTAATAATAATATGTGCCATTGAGCAGACGCTTTCATACAAAGCGATGGACAGGTAGCGCTGTGCTCTACCAACTGAGCCATACAGGACCCCTCAAGATTGACTAATGTATGCGTACTACAGAAAGTAAACTTACAGGCCATGTCATACGTTTTGACAATATTCGTAAACATATTTTATTTTAACTGAAAAGTCTCATGTCTCGTTTGGGCAATATAGTGAAACTATCACCAGTTACTTATCTATAGTAGGAGGAGAGCTGTCACGAATATCACCGAAGGTGGCTCCCCTTCCCGTTCGGGTGGCGCTCGGCGGTCGTCGTCGTCGATCCACTAGCTGCTACCGATCCCTTTTTCCCTTTTCGTTTTGTTGGGTCTAATTGGTTTCACCTGTTCCTTGTTTGGGGTTTTTGGTTTGGGGTTATTTAAGTTCAGTTAGCCCGCCTGTGTTCATGCGGGATTGTTTTGCTGTATTTTGGTATAGGAGTGTCTCTGTTTTTGGATTGTCCGCTGTACAGCGTATGTGCCTGTGGAGTACATTATTTTGGAGTGTTTACGCCTGTGTTCGGCGTCACCCTCTTTGTGCGCGGTTATTGTACGGAATAAAGTGTTTTTCCGAATCCTCTGCTCTCTGCACCTGACTCCACACCCATCACTCTACGCACCGTTACAAGAGCTCCTTATAGGACAAGATCCTTGCCATGCGACTGACCGAGTCAGAGTGCTACGAAACACTGTGGTTAAAACAGTTAGCACAGAGCATATGACGATTAACCAGTGGTGGGAAAAGTACTCAATTGTTATACTTGAGTAAAAGTAAAGATACCTTAATAGAAAATGACTCAAATAAAAGTGAAAGTCACCCAGTAAAATACTACTTAAGTAAAAGTCGAAAAATATTTTGTTTTAAATATACTTAAGCATCAAAAGTAAATGTAATTGCTAAAATAAACATATCAAAAGGCAAAGTAAAAGTATAAATAACTGTACATTCCTTATGTTAAGCAAAACATTTACGGACGGCCAGGGGAACACTCCAACACGTAGGCATTAATTTACAAACAAAGCATTTGTGTTCATTGAGGCTGTCAGATCAGAGGCAATAGGGATGACCAGGGAGGTTCTCTTGATAAGTGCAGGAATTTGACAATTTTCCTGTCCTACTAATCATACGAAATGTAACAAATACTTTTGGGTGTCTGGGAAAATGTATGGAGTAAAAAGTACATTATTTTCTTTAGGAATGTAGTGTTGTAAAAGTTGTCAAAAATATAAATAGTAAAGTACAGATACTCCAAAAAACGACTTAAGTAGTGCTTTAAAGTCTTTTTACTTAAGTACCTTACACCACTGTGATTAACTGTCCCATTCTGTACTGATCTACCACAAGTCACATGGTGTAAACTGGATGAAGGCATTTGCAATCCTGTGACCAAAACCCCTCCTTCCTGCCTTTTACTAAAGTATATATACAGTGGGGAGAACAAGTATTTGATACACTGCCGATTTTGCAGGTTTTCCTACTTACAAAGCATGTAGAGGTCTGTAATATTTATCATAGGTACACTTCAACTGTGAGAGACGGAATCTAAAACAAAAATCCAGAAAATCACATTGTATGATTTTTAAGTATTTAATTTGCATTTTATTGCATGACATAAGTATTTGATACATCAGAAAAGCAGAACTTAATATTTGGTACAGAAACCTTTGTTTGCAATTACAGAGATCATACGTTTCCTGGAGTTCTTGACCAGGTTTGCACACACTGCAGCAGGGATTTTGTCCCACTCCTCCATACAGACCTTCTCCAGATCCTTCAGGTTTCGGGGCTGTCGCTGGGCAATACGGACTTTCAGCGCCCTCCAAAGATTTTCTATTGGGTTCAGGTCTGGAGACTGGCTAGGCCACTCCAGGACCTTGAGATGCTTCTTACGGAGCCACTCCTTAGTTTCCCTGGCTGTGTGTTTCGGGTCGTTGTCATGCTGGAAGACCCAGCCACGACCCATCTTCAATGCTCTTACTGAGGGAAGGAGGTTGTTGGCCAAGATCTCGCGATACATGGCCCCATCCATCCTCCCCTCAATACGGTGCAGTCGTCCTGTCCCCTTTGCAGAAAAGCATCCCCAAAGAATGATGTTTCCACCTCCATGCTTCACGGTTGGGATGGTGTTCTTGGGGTTGTATTCATCCTTCTTCTTCCTCCAAACACGGCGAGTGGAGTTTAGACCAAAAAGCTCTATTTTTGTCTCATCAGACCACATGACCTTCTCCCATTCCTCCTCTGGATCATCCAGATGGTCATTGGCAAACTTCAGACGGGCCTGGACATGCCCTGGCTTGAGCAGGGGGACCTTGCGTGCGCTGCAGTATTTTAATCCATGACGGCATAGTGTGTTACTAATGGTTTTCTTTGAGACTGTGGTCCCAGCTCTCTTCAGGTCATTGACCAGGTCCTGCCGTGTAGTTCTGGGCTGATCCCTCACATTCCTCATGATCATTGATGCCCCACGAGGTGAGATCTTGCATGGAGCCCCAGACCGAGGGTGATTGACCGTCATCTTGAACTTCTTCCATTTTCTAATAATTGCGCCAACAGTTGTTGCCTTCTCACCAAGCTGCTTGCTTATTGTCCTGTAGCCCATCCCAGCCTTGTGCAGGTCTACAATTTTATCCCTGATGTCCTTACACAGCTCTCTGGTCTTGGCCATTGTGGAGAGGTTGGAGTCTGTTTGATTGAGTGTGTGGACAGGTGTCTTTTATACAGGTAACGAGTTCAAACAGGTGCAGTTAATACAGGTAATGAGTGGAGAACAGGAGGGCTTCTTAAAGAAAAACTAACAGGTCTGTGAGAGCCGGAATTCTTACTGGTTGGAAGGTGATCAAATACTTATGTCTTGCAATAAAATGCAAATTAATTACTTAAAAATCATACAATGTGATTTTCTAGATTTTTGTTTTAGATTCCGTCTCTCACAGTTGAAGTGTACCTATGATAAAAAGTACAGACCTCTACATGCTTTGTAAGTAGGAAAACCTGCAAAATCGGCAGTGTATCAAATACTTGTTCTCCCCACTGTAGATGATGCTGGACTGTACAGGTGTTCAGTACAAGTGAATAAAGATAGACACCACATCATTAGCAATTCCATCGTTGTAATAGTAAAATCTACTTTCTTCGTTCAATACAAACACTGTCCGTCTATACCTCTTACCTAGGTCTTATACATGTGTAAACTACAGCGCATGGAGAATGGTTTTATTGATGTCGGGGAAAATAAAGTAGATGTTGTTCCAGTTTGGAACCGACATGTTGCTCGACTTATTCATCGCTTCAATGCACGTAAAGGTGGTGGAATTATGACCGAATGAAGTCTAGGTCCGAATACGGTTTATCTGTAGACACACCTCCGACACACCTTCATTTCATTGATCCCCACCCCAAAATAAATAGCGGGTGAATAGCATGATATTCTCATGCTTAAATTCAAGGACAGAATACACATCGAGAGAAAAGTGCATAAAAACAGCTTCTACTCCCAAGCCATAAGACTGAACATCTAATCAAATGGCTACCCAGAATATTTGCATTCCCCCCCCCCTTTTACACCGCTGCTACTCTCTGTTGTTATCATCTCTGCATAGTCACTTTAATAACTCTACCTACATCTACATGTACATATTACCTCAATAACCGGTGCCCCCGCACATTGACTCTGTACCGGTACACCCCTGTATATAGTCTCGCTATTGTTATTTTACTGCTGCTCTTTAATTACATGTTCATTTTATTTCTTATTCTAATCCGTTTTTATTTTATTTTTAACTGCATTGTTGGTTAGGGGCTCGTAAGTAAGCATTTCACTGTATTGTGATTAACCAACATAACCGCATGTGACTAATAACATTTGATTTGATAAAAAAAATATTCATCTGGTGTCAAGATGTGACTTGAGGGGTAAGAAAACATTGAGACCATGAAAAAATATTAAAGCAAATAGATTGTATACTATAACAGAAGTATTTCCTAGAGTTGGCCAGCAGGTCTGGGATCGATCAGAGATGTATTTCATAGTCTCTCTTTCTTTGTCCCTGTTTGTCTTAGATTGTATAAAACACTGTCGTGGTCACAAGGATTGTGCTCCATCTCTCCTTAAAATATTCTATGTTTGATTTGGGACAAAACAAAGCTTGAGATTGATTTGACCTTTTTGCGTAATACTCGTCAAATGGAAGTGTTATACTATATTTCAATATGTACAATGTATTATTATCTGTAGGCTTAGTAGACAACAGAAAGGCTTGACTAAATCCAGAACACATTAAATACATGTATTTATTTCAAGAGGTGTAGGGTCTTTTCAGAATAGGCCAACAGTAATGTTTGGATGCACTGGTAGACCCAGTTTATGTGGACTCCTGTTTATCTGTATCCATCTCAACAAGATCATGATCAAAGAACAATGCAGGTAAGACCACAGACATTATATTGGTTTAGATATTAGCAGCAGACATACGCTTCATAAAAACCACAGAGGAAGTAGTGGTAGCGGAAGTAGACCACAGATAAAAACAGTCAAACAGTGCCTTACGTTGCATTAGACAAGACAAAGATGAGTATAGTTCAATGTGTATTATCAGTGAACTAAAGACCAAGGCTCAAATGAACACAATGGATACATGTACGTCTAATGAAGGAGGGAAAGGCTTGGTTGGAGTCCTCCTCCTGCTGTTGGCAAAACAACTTCAAGGTACTGACCAGAATATTTCTAATATTTTTTTCAAGCTACTTTTCAATGTTTTTAAAATAACATTATTCTCTGATTATGACCAGTGTGCTGCTTTGAGCAAATTATTATATGCAAATTATCCAATGATTTTATTCTGATTATTCATTATTTAATGTAGTGACTGCCTGGGGAAGGCTATGCTATGTGTAATGTCCATTAATGCCAAGTCAAGTTTTGAGAATAATCTAAAACATTTGTTGTTACGGAATCCAATATTTCGCTGTGGTGTTTCATAATATTTTCCTCCCACAGGGCAACATCCCATCTGTGATGACTATATTAGAGTGTCTCGGAACACTGTGGTTCAAGCTTTTGTCATGGAGAAACTGACGATTAACTGTACTGTAGGATTCTGCACTGATCTACCACAAGTCACTTGGTGTAAACTGAACAAAGATATCTGCAATCCTGTGACCAAAACTCCTCACATCCAAACCCAGTGGACCTACTTAACAAGTAACTCTGGAATTTCATTCCTGCATTTTACTAATCCCTCCTTAGATGATGCTGGACTGTACAGGTGTTCAGTTAATACAGATCGATCAATGATCATTAGCCATTCCATCACTGTCATAGTAAATGGTAAGATCAACTTTTTTCATGTAATACAAATGCTGTCCATCTATGCCTCTTGACTACTGTACATTAGAATTCCATGTAGCTAAATTCCTGATTTCCCAAAACCGCTATTCAAATGAGATGTTTGCCTTATTTCAGGCTTGAGTGTGCTTGTTTTAATCCACAGATTGTCAAGCAGAGTTTTCTGTGTCTGATGGCTGTTGGTGGAGTGCTCCCATCCCTGCCTCTGTCACTGTGTCCTGTGGGGTGAGTTTCAGGTTTGAGCTCATAGTGTCATGGTGCAGGGAAGATAGGGATACCTGTTGACCCCTAAAGGGTCAGTCCAGACACACCCTCACCTGGAATCATACAGGTCCAGGGACAGGTGTGTCCTACCTGACCCTCCACAACATCACCCTGTCTGACTCAGGGTACTACCGTTGTTTCATCTCTCTTCCTGACTACTGTGATGTAGACACCAGATCCAGCCAACCGATGGGCCTTCACGTGACCAGTAAGTACAGTATGTTAACTTTGTATTGCTGAAGTGTCCCACTGAAAGTTTATGCTTTGAAATGACTAGATAGACTCAAACTGTTTTGGTCCCCTCCCCCTCAGGAAGTGGTGAAGTGGTGGAAAACTGCGGAGAAGATGAACATCCTGTCTGTGGTAAAGGTCTTACTCTCGTCACACAGTCAACACATGATCAACTGCAACTATTTATTTAATAGGAAATGTATGAGATCCAGTTGCCAGTGATTTGAGATATTCATGACTATTTTCCTCATGAAAAAGTTGACCCAGTGGCTTAGTTTTGTCCTTTTATTGTTCTTAACATTGTTTTACCAGACATGCTCAGTGTCATCGTGGACATCACTCGTATCCTCCTGTTTGTGGTTTCCACCTTGGTTGTCATGACGCTGACCCTGTGTTGGGTTCTGAAAGCCAGAGGTACTGTATGGTGCTCTAGTCTACACCACAGCATCACTAAAGAAAACACACCACAAGTACCTTGTCTATTCTAAAGTCTTGTTACATGAGTTTTCCAGGTCACCAATGACCTACTGTATCATTTATCATCATGTCTCCTTTTATGAGAAAGGTCAGGGCTATAACTGAAACCAGAGGTCATACATATTGATGCCTTGCTACAAATATTATTATAATACATACACTTTGTCATATTATCCCTCTTGCTTTGTCAACCCCCTGGTCTATACGAAAATGGAGTCCTCCAGAGGGGAATGCAGTGGAGTGTCCCATAGTGGAGCCTGAGCAGAACATACCACCTGACACTGAGAGGGGTGCAGAGTAAGACCCTGATGAGGTTTATGATGACAGTGTGGTTCTGTGTAGATATTGTCCATTGCATTGGGTTTATGTTATAGCAGACCATTCATTTGTTCTGTTTTGGTTGTTTTCTGTGGGTCTTGCTGACATGTGTGTTGCTAATAAATCACCAGTCATTTTCATGGCATATTATGTAGTTGGTTATTGAATGGCTTGCTTAAAATGCTCTTAAAACAGTGTAGTGTAAGAGATGACTGTATAGGTTATAGATATGTAGGCTTAGATGAGCTCAATGTCTTGTTTGGACTTTTAATGTATTTTTTACAAATAAAAAATACATGTGGACTACCATTGGAAAGTACCATCTCTGAGTCATTCTCATGATTCAGCCTGTTGAATTCTCTCCATATAAGTTTTTACTTGTTTTTATCAATTGTATAGCCAGAGTAGTTTATATGACAATAGTCTAAATGCTACATTTGTGGAAATTACACTGAGATGGACTGGTTACAACAACAGACCTGCAGGAGAGTCAGAACAGAGTGGAACAGAGCAGGGTGATGTTTGGGGAGGTTGTAGTAATACCATAAATCAAAAAACATTCTCTGTAGAGGCAGTGGTAGAGACCACTCTTTCACTTTGCAACGTTTTCACAACTGTAGACACTGGTATTGCACTGGAGATAATGAAAGTGAGGTAGAAAAGGAAAAACCAGCAGACACTAGGTGCTCCATTGAGTTCAACACCCCTGGTCTAAATGCTATATTTGTGGAAATGACACTGAGATGGACTGAATACAAAAACAGACCTGCAGTGGATTAAGTAGGAGTGGGAGCTGATTTCAGACTGGGTATATTCTTAAACAGTTTCCCCACATGTTCTCAGCCATTTACCTTGATCTTCATGGTGCTGGAGACCAGGGCTGTGAACTCTTTCTGCCTGTGGTCACTGATACCAGAGTACATGGTGGTTCCACCAGAGAGGACATTGTTGGCGTACAGGTCCTTATGGATGTCAATGTCACTTCATGATGACTTCATACCTGGGAGGGGGCGGCACAGCATCCTTATTTCAACACCAAACCCACCACCTGTGTTTGTGGCCAAAGAGTTAAATGTTCATGTCATCTGACCATAGCACCGGTTCCAATCCAAGTACCAATGTCGTTTAACAAACTCCAGGTGTTACATTTCTTGGATGACATGAAATAGATCTCTTTGTTCACGCACACCAGTGTTGGGTTTGGTGTTGAAAGAAGGATGCATAAACAGAAAATAACCCCATTCCTACTGTAAAGAAATGGTGGTGGATCATTTATGTTTTGGGGCTATTTATCTTCCACTGGTTTTGTGCTCTGGGCAATTCCATTGTTCATTCTCAAGCCAAACAAGTGTCAAGGAGTTGGCATGATGGCACAGACCGTCACTCAGGCTACATATGTCCAAGTGCAGAGAGGTAATAAACACACTTGTTATTAGTATGACATTCTCTTACTACTTCCCATGCTAAATATGAAACAGTTAGTAGGTTTTTCTGACCATGCAACTTGACCAGGACAAGGTCTAGGTTCCAGTTAGATCCTATTACTAGGGTCCAGATATATCCTATTACTAGGGTCCAGTTAGATCCTATTACTAGGGTCCAGTTAGATCCTATTACTAGAGCCCAGTTAGATCCTATTACTAGGGTCCAGATAGATCCAGATCAGTATTTCCTTATCAGGACACGTGGTCAGATAAAACTCCTGGCCCCTACATTATGTTGAATATCTTTGCTGAAGGAGAGAAGGGAAACCTCCACCCCCTGATGTGAGATGCATACAATTGGGAGTTTTAGTGCATAGCTTTGAATGCAGCAGTCTTGTATAACTAAGCTTGTGGGGACACAGAATTCAGTCCCATTCAAAATCCTATTTTCCCTAACCTAGCTACTAACACTACCACTAATTCTAACCTTAACCCTAAACCCCCTAGAAATAGCATTTGTCCTTGTGGCGACAAACAAAATGTCCCCAGTTGGTCAAATATTTGTTGTTCGTTTACTATTTTTGTGGGGACTTCACGTCCACACACATCAAAAACAGGTAACTTGAGTCGTGTTTTTCAAACAGATTTATTAAAATTCCTTTCTTTGTGAAAGTCAACCTCTCAAGGTATTGAAGCCATTAATGCCTGGATAGGATAGTATTTCTGTCCCAAACGATTTCACTTCTAAAAAATAGAGCCTATTTAGAAAATATGACATTTCGGCTTCACTCAGTAGCATTTCCTCTTATAAATAGATGTATTTTGTCATCCTTTCCTCAATCACACCATATATACAGACCATCAGGACCACGGTACCAAAACACCAACGTTAGAACAAGGTGGTATCCATTATCTTTGTATCTGTGCCATTACAGCGTCTGACAGCTTGGGCAGCGCCATTGAAGTAGTCAATCTTCTTCTTCACGATTAGCTGATCCCTCCTAATGTGGTAGTGGTAGAGACCACTCTTTCACTTTGCAACGTTTTCACAACTGTAGACACTGGTATTGCACTGGAGATAATGAAAGTGAGGTAGAAAAGGAAAAACCAGCAGACACTAGGTGCTCCATTGAGTTCAACACCCCTGGTCTAAATGCTATATTTGTGGAAATGACACTGAGATGGACTGAATACAAAAACAGACCTGCAGTGGATTAAGTAGGAGTGGGAGCTGATTTCAGACTGGGTATATTCTTAAACAGTTTCCCCACATGTTCTCAGCCATTTACCTTGATCTTCATGGTGCTGGAGACCAGGGCTGTGAACTCTTTCTGCCTGTGGTCACTGATACCAGAGTACATGGTGGTTCCACCAGAGAGGACATTGTTGGCGTACAGGTCCTTATGGATGTCAATGTCACTTCATGATGACTTCATACCTGGGAGGGGGCGGCACAGCATCCTTATTTCAACACCAAACCCACCACCTGTGTTTGTGGCCAAAGAGTTAAATGTTCATGTCATCTGACCATAGCACCGGTTCCAATCCAAGTACCAATGTCGTTTAACAAACTCCAGGTGTTACATTTCTTGGATGACATGAAATAGATCTCTTTGTTCACGCACACCAGTGTTGGGTTTGGTGTTGAAAGAAGGATGCATAAACAGAAAATAACCCCATTCCTACTGTAAAGAAATGGTGGTGGATCATTTATGTTTTGGGGCTATTTATCTTCCACTGGTTTTGTGCTCTGGGCAATTCCATTGTTCATTCTCAAGCCAAACAAGTGTCAAGGAGTTGGCATGATGGCACAGACCGTCACTCAGGCTACATATGTCCACCCCCTGATGTGAGATGCATACAATTGGGAGTTTTAGTGCATAGCTTTGAATGCAGCAGTCTTGTATAACTAAGCTTGTGGGGACACAGAATTCAGTCCCATTCAAAATCCTATTTTCCCTAACCTAGCTACTAACACTACCACTAATGGACATGACTCCAACAGGGTTACCAGGAGGGATCAGCCAATGAAGTTGGAAGTCCAACCCAGTTGACTACATTAAAATGGTGGAAGCCCTCAATGGCGCTGCCCATGCTAATACAGCCTTTTGGCCACTAAAGGCCTCTATCATTCTCTATGGTGGTATTCCACAAAGCAGGAGCAATGTTTTTAGCTCAGCTGGCTAACTACCGTAAATATTCTGAAACACCAGATTTCCTATCCTGGTCCCAAATCTGTTTGTGCTCTGGCCAACTCCATTGTTCATTGTCAAGCCAAACGTGTTTGGTATAACAATGAGTGACAAAGAGTTTGCATGATGGCACAAACAGCCTGTCACTCAGGCTTCATATTTCCTAGTGCAGAGATGTAATAAACACACTTGTTATTAGTATGACATTCTCTCAGGACTTCTCATGCTAAACTTGAAACAGATGAGATACGAACCAGAGAAATACAAATAGTGTCTCAAAGTAAGATGGCTGACATATTGCCTCCTGCTTTGTGAATTGCCGCCCTGCGTTATCAAACATGTGACTCACTCAGCATGTAATCAATCAACAGATGAAGTAGACATGTACAGTGAACAACAGAGCATTGGGGGGCACAGAGCAACAAATAGATACATAAATACACAAAGTAGACTTTCAAGGGTGCACACTCGCACCCTTTTACACTCCAGCCTTAAATACAACATCTTACTTACACACTTACCAGGGTACATGCTCACAAACGGGGTAGGAGGATATTTTTCAGACCATGTGATCTGACAAGGTAAAACCTTTAGGGTCCAGTTAGATCCTATTACTAGGGTCCAGTTAGATCCTTTTACTATGGTCCAGTTAGATCCTTTTACTAGGGTCCAGTTAGATCCTTTTACTAGGGTCCAGTTAGATCCTTTTACTCGGGTCCAGATAGATCCTATTACTAGGGTCCAGTTAGATCCTATTACTAGGGTCCAGATAGATCCTATTACCAGGGTCCAGTTAGATCCTATTACTAGGGTCCAGTTAGATCCTATTACTAGGGTCCAGTTAGATCCTATTACTAGGGTCCAGTTAGATCCTTTTACTAGGGTCCAGTTAGATCCTTTTACTAGGGTCCAGTTAGATCCTTTTACTAGGGTCCAGATAGATCATATTACTAGGGTCCAGTTAGATCCTATTACTAGGGTCCAGTTAGATCCTATTACTAGGGTCCAGTTAGATCCTATTACTAGGGACCAGATCAGTATTTCCTTATCAGGACACGTGGTCAGATAAAACTCCTGGCCCTACATTATGTTGAATATCTTTGCTGAAGGAGAGAAGGGAAACCTCCACCCCCTGATGAGAGTTTTAGTGCATAGCTTTGAATGCAGCAGCTATAGAATACACCTTATAATTGTGCCAAGGCCACCATGAGACAGTTATTACCCAGGAGACACCAAGGGGTGCCAAAGGGAACATTGTGCCATGGCCTGGTAGTGCCAGGTTGAGCACACAGTGGGTTTGGTATTGGGGAGAAGGGTTGAGCAGCAGTGCAATAACATAGGCATATTTGCAGAAATAGTAGTATGGGTAGCTTTTCCCACCCTTCTCTCCTGAAATACCGTATCTGCGTCTTGCCAGACACCAGCATCAGTCTGAGTGGGGCATTTTCAGCATGTTGTTGATGAATCATCTCAGACTTACACCAGTCTTTGTTCTCCAAGGTCAAATCTAAATGAGGTTACAGTGGACTAGTGTTTTTTTCTTGTACACGTGCAAATGAACACACACACCTGCGCACACAAATGTGTTTCAAACACACACACACACGTACGTACATCTTAGGCTAGCGTTCATGTAGAATGGATATGGCTTTCTGTTCCCTCTCAGGCTTTAACACATAACAGACAGGATCGAAACGGCACTTTCTCCTGAGACACTCCAAAGGGTGAGTCTTAAAAGTCAATAACAGTCTTCTTCCCCTCGCCTCCATCTGCACTGATCTGACAAAAAAATGATGGGTGAAAACAACAAGGTAGGATCTAACCAAAGGATCCACTTTCAGCTGTCCATTTTCTTTTCAGACCAGTGAGAACCAAGGGAAGGAGTCGAGGCGAAGAAGCCACAAGACTTTCGAGACACACCCCAAAAGCCCTCACTCTTATGAAAACTCTGGATACTAGACAAAAACCTGCAGCTTATTCTGAAAGGTGGAATAACGTTCCAGGGAAAAAACACATTGTGAACTACCTAGAAATGGAGTAGAACAGACATTCGTCTTTGTCGTGGAGGAAACGGGCCTCATAGTCTGCTCTATACATTTCTATCTGCAATTTGTGATTGTTTTCACCCCCACGACACTAGAGGGCGCCGGTGAGGCACATGAGGACAGCCACGTGCAGAATCAGCAGGTAGCCAAGGAAGAGGTAGCGCGAGCGGGCCCGTGACGTCAGCAGCTTGGAGCAGTACAGGCTCCGCCCCCGAATCCAGCGCCTGCAGGCCAGCATCCCGCCTTTCACCTGGTTAGGAGAGGGAGGGGAGGAGAGGGAGGGGAGAGTCATTCGTCAAACAGGCATTGGTAATCATATTGGTTGCCATTGGTCATCATACATGTGATTGATGATTGGTGAGTCAAGAAGAACAGTTCTAGCCTGAGTGCCAGTCTGTTTGTGCTATCATGCCAACTCCTTGTCATGCCCAACACGTTTGCCTTGCAATGACAGTAATGGAGTTGGCCAGAGCACATAGTAGAATGAGGATGCACATGTCAAAAAACACACGTTTTAGCTTGATTCTTTTTACATTTGTTGAATTCAATATCTAAACCAGCCCCAACATTACTTCTGCCTTCCAGGGGTGCTGACAAGAGCACAAACAGATCTGGGACCAGGTAGTTCTGCATCGGTGGCGGCTGGTGCTGTTTAAGATTAGGGAGGATGTTCGTTTTTTTGTTGGTGCATGGCCTTATTTCTATTACATCATATTGGATGATGTAATTCTTATTCCATTCACCCAGCTCAATGTAACATCCATAGGTTTAGGCTACTACAAGATACTCAACTTTGCCGTATAAGAATCATGATGTTGCTACACCCTAGCCTACAAATGAAAGTTTATAACGTAGTTGCACAGGTCGAGAGACACATTTTGGTAATCAAAATGACAGACAGTGACACATTCAACGCAGCCTCGAACACTCCTGCCTGCGTTTAGCTGATCTGGGGTGTAATCATTAGTCCAAACAGTTGCAAAATGGAAAAATAACTTTTCATTGGACAAATTCAGGTAAGTCTCTCCCCATTTCATTTGCTTCCATTTTTTTATTTTTTTATTTTTTCATATTTTTTTACCGTTTTCTCCCCAATTTCGTGCTATCCAATTGGTAGTTACAGTCCTGTCTCATCGCAGCAACTCCAGTACGGACTCGGGAGAGGCGAAGGTCGATCCCTGCCGGCCAAACCCTCCCCTAACCCGGACGACGCTGGGCCAATTGTGTGCCGCCCCATGGGTCTCCCGGTCCCGACAGAGCCTGGACTCGAACCCAGAATCTCTAGTGGCACAGCTAGCATTGCGATGCAGTACCTTAGACCACTGCGCCACTCGGGAGGCCCATATTTGCTTCCATTTATTAAGAAACGTTTAGAAACAGAATCGGCGGAATGAATACACCCGATCACACAGTTCACTTTCATAGTATCCACATACAGCATCAAACACTTTCCATCTGGCATCTACAGGCTCTCCTCCTCTCACCTTTTCCCTTCGCTTGTGGACTTCAGTGCACAACAGCGGTCTGTGACCAGGTGAAAAAAAGACGTATCCAAGCCAAACCGCTACACAGCCTTCATTATTGTCACCATATTAACGTTATAGTCAACCTAGAACTAACACGTTAGTAAAGCCACAATCCAATCCATGTGTACAATCACACAAAACAGTGTACAGCAAGCAGTTTAGCAGTTACACCGACGGGCCACGGTGGCAATAAATTAATTGGATTGAGATGCAGCAAAGAAACAGACAGATTTTAATGGGTAATTTTATTATTATGCCAAATAGCTTTCCACAGGGTTGCGGACATCGACTCATTTAAGTTTTGTGAGTAACACTGACCTTGCGTGTGACCAGGGGTTCGTTGGGATTGAGGATGAGGGCCTCCCACTCCTCCTCTGTATCCAGCTGGATGCTGAAGTCTCTCTGGGTCGTCCTGGATGGACTGGAGTCAACACTGGAGAGGAAAGAGACATCCACCTTTACTACTGAGTGTGTGTGTGAATTCAATTTAAATAACTTTATTCATCCCTGCGCGGCAATTACTTTATGCATGTGCTTCTGCAACAACAACCAAAACTACCACAGCGACAACCATTCACATCATCATCAAATCATCATGAACCGTTACCAGCATAACAACTACTGACAGGTCTATTTAAAAAGCACCTGTGTCAGAAAGTATGAACATGTGCCAAAGAGAAAGGGTCTATTCTCATTGATGAGAATTAAGAATTATTTTGAAAGATTCTCGAGAGTAGGAGCTAAGGGTCTATTCTCATTGATGAGAATTAAGAATTATTTTGAAAGATTCTCGAGAGTAGGAGCTAAGGGTCTATTCTTCTTATTTCTAGAGATTCTTGAGAGGAATTGATTCTCGAGAGGTATTGATTCACGAGAGACATTACTGTAATGTAAAGGTAAGTATTTCTCACGTCTCGAACGATACCTCCGGAGTTCACGCACGACACTCACCCGACAGCTCCACCCCTCTAAGCAGGACAGTGTAAACAGCATTTTCAATGTATAGTTTAATGAGTTTTCACCTGAAACTGCAGTAACAGCCTGCTACATTCTGAAATGATCGCTGTATATTTAAGAAAGTGATGCTCAACAGTGTTTTTCCTCCCTTGGCTGCTCTGAGCCAACATCCAGACAAGAAGCTGATCAACTCACTAGGGGATTTATCAAAAGTATTCATTCGCAATTTTGCATTTACCACATATAATAACTTCCACGATGTTGATAAAATGAAGCCTGGTTTGTTCAAAGGTGACTTTAATACGCTGAAACTATCCTTTTCGTATAAGAGGGGTAAACGTTAATGTTTGATATGCTAACGTTACTAGCTAGCATAGCTGACTAGCTGTATTACATTTACATTTTAGCCAACTTTTTCTACCCAGAGCGACTTACATGAGCAATTAGGGTTAAGGGCACACTTGCAGATTTCTTTTACCTAGTCGGCTCTGGGATTCGAACCAGCAAACGCTCGGTTACCTGCACAACGCCCTTAAACGCTGGGCTACCTGTTGCAAGCTACATCTTGCAAGCTAAGTTTAGCTAATACGCGTAAGAACAAGAAAAAAATTAACTTTAATTGTCTGCAGATGCTTGTGAATTGTTGCATTATTCAAGAGTGTAATACGGTTTGGTTGCATTATTCAAGAGCGTAGTTAATATGTTTTAGAGGAAAAGTTGCTCGCATTGTTGAATAGTTTGAAAGTTTACTGGCTAGTCAGTGGCTACTGCCATACTGATATTTACAGTAAACTTGGAGCTGCAGAGCAACAATGTCACGTTGCCAGCCTCAACGAAAGGTAAGGCAAGCTTGTAACGTAAATTGAAAAGTTGATGTACATATTATGTAAATTGTAATCTTGTCATGCTGCCTCTCCTTAAATATTTGTCAATGAGAATAGCCTCTAAGTGAATTTGTGCGTGTCTATTACACCATGCCCAAACTGGGCACATGCGCCAAAATCGATTTTGTCCCGCCACACGATCACGATACACAGGTTGAAATATCAAAACAAACTCTGAACCAATTATATTAATATTGGGACAGGTCGAAAAGCATTAAACATTTATGGCAATTTATCTAGCTAGCTAGCAGTTACTAGCTAATTTGTCCTATTTAGCTAGCTTTCTGTTGCTAGCTAATTTGTCCTGGGATATAAACGTTGAGTTGTTATTTTACCTGAAATGCACAAGGTCCTCTACTCCGACAATTTACAATTATAATTTATAATTGGCTCATTCATCCCCCTCCTCTCCCCTGTAACTATTCCCCAGGTCGTTGCTGCAAATGAGAACGTGTTCTCAGTCAACTTACCTGGTAAAATAACGGTAAAATAAATAAATAAATAAAAATTAATCCACACATAAAACGGTCAACCGAATCATTTCTAGTCATCTATCCTCATTTCAGGCTTTTTCTTCTTTGGACTTTATATGGCGATTGGCATCTAACTTTCATAATAAGATGTATTACCACAACCAACCGACTGACCTCAGTTCATCTTTCAATCACCCACATGAGGAGATGGCACGTGGGTATATGCTTCTAAAAGCCAATGAGGAGATGGGAGAGGCAGGACTTGCATTGCGTTCAGCATCACAAATAGAAGCAACTTCTATTTTAGCGCCTGGCAACGCAGACGCTCTTTGGCGCGCGAGCAGTGTGGGTGCAATGATTGAATAACATTATTATTTTGCAACGCTCACGCACTCGTCCGGTTTGGGTAGCGTGTTAGAGTGTGAGAGAGAGAGACACACACTCTGTCTCTATGTTATTAATGGTAAAATTAAAGTTTATTAGCTACATTTCCTGCCGTCTCCCCTAATGTCAGTGATGGTGTTGACATTGAAGGCTGTAGTGAACGTTGAGAATGCTGTGAGGCCAGACTGCTGTTTGGCATGACAATGAGTTGGCATGGTAACTCAAACAGACTGGCACCCACACGTAGTGTGAGAATAGCTGTGTGTGTGTGTGTCCAGTTGTGGCAAAATCTTTACCTATCCCAGTACTACAGAATACATATTATCATCATCCTCCTCCTCAGACCAGACCCCTCCCCTAGGCATGTCTCAACCCTGCATTAGTGTGTGTGTGTGTGCGTGTCACCTCTTGGCTCTGTCCTCAGCCAGTCCCAGAGCTTCCTCAGCTGCTTCCCTCCTGGTCCTCTCTTCAGCCAGACTCTCACTTAGCTGAACCACGCTCTGCTCCACCTCCACCAGCCTGGAACACACACACAATGTAGTCATTCTGACACGCCCTGTCATGCCAAACAGTCTGGCATCACGGTATTCTCAATGTTCACTATGAAACCGTATTTATGAGCGGTCACTGATTGGTTGTTGATATATATGAAGACTGGCAGACTGTTTGGCTTGACACTGACAGCAATGGTTGGCAAGAGCACAAACAGATCTGGAAACAGGCTGACCATGCATGGACACAGAGCGAGAGAAAGAAAGGGAGAGAAAGAAAGTGAGAACATAAGAGAGAGAGAGCAAAACATACCAAGAAAGTGAGAGAGCGAGACAGACAGAGAGAGAGAGAGAGAGAGTTTGAGAGAGAGACAGACGAAGGGACAGAGAGTCACCTGGTCCTGAGCTCGCCGGCCTCCAGTGCTTCCATGTCTACCACAGCACTGCTCCTCTCCTGGGGAGCTCCTGGAGCCACTTCTACAGACACCGCCCCCTGCTGGACGGGAGAGACAACAGCAGGACATTTGAGCTGATTCACTTCAGTAGGATGAGCATGTGTCCAACGTTATATGCAAACATACATATAGTAACCTACTGACACAGAGCACAGCCAGGCTACTATTCATTAAAACACACACGGACAAGGATACACACAGTCAGACACAGATACCAGACAAACACACACAAACACACTATAGTCATTCAGACACCAGACAAGCCTGAGACACACACACGACTTTCTACCTTTGCAAGGCCCTGGTGGTGCTGGTTAGGCAGGGCCTGGTTCTCCAGCCAATAGCAGCGGTTCTGGGTGTCTCTCAGCGTCTGAGACACTGCCCTCAGCTGGGCCGACACACCCCCTTTCTCCTCCACCAACTGCTGCAGCTGAGATAGGGAGATGAGGAGAGGACAGAGGAGCGGTTGGGAGGAGAGAAGATTTGTGTTGAGTATGGTGAACTTAGTAGAAAATTATTCAATACCTGTGCGTTGGTTTCTGTGTTCAGCACTTTGGTTGCTGAGCTGATTTGGGTCGTTTTGTGAGTGCGTGCGTGTGTGTTCAGTACCTTGGCGTTGAGCTGCTGGCAGTGCAGATCTCTCTGCTGGATCTCATAAAGGCAGCGCTGCAGGTGACTCTGCAGCTGAGTTCTCTCTGCCTGGGGCTGGGTCAGTGACGGGTCATCAGACACATCCTTTCCCACCAGGGCCATGGTCTCCTTCCTCTCCCCAGCCAGACGCTGGCACTCAGACTGCAGCCTGCTACTCTCAGACCTGGGGAGGAACAGAGGTCAGAGGTCATTGCCTCAACACTTGAGTGAGCCACTGGTGGACCCAGTCAGTAGTGTGGTTTATTCAGTGGTCTCTGTTTAGTAGCGGACAATCAATCTATTTGTATGGCTGCAGTAAGCAGTGAACCACAACTGGGCAAAACAAGGAACACACATGGAGGCGTGGGTCAGGGGAGATTCCAATTCCACTTCAAACGCAGTCAATATAAGAGGCGTATTGAAAATAGATGTGCCTTTTTTTCCCCAATTCTCTAACTGAAATGGAATTGAGCCCTGCTTTGTATTGGAGATGGGGTTGGCAGGAGATCTAGCAGCTGAAGGGGATTGTCATCACGAGACAACTCATATAGTGCTTGACCATGGGGACCTGCCAGGGCATGTGAGCGAGTGGGGGTTGGGAGGGCTCTGTGTGGGTGGGGAGACAACCTGAAGGGACACAATGAGGACAGATGAATGGGCTGTCACCTGCTGGTGAGCTAAACACTTTTTCTGGTGCAGCAACAGTTTCCACTGTGGTAACTAGATGCCATCTGTTGCGTAACAATTACATCATTTGCAATTTTTTGTGTGAAATGTGAAGCGGGGCCTTTGTTCACCATTTACACTCAGGGGAATTGGCATATTTGAACAGGGCCAAATAATAATTTCTCTAACAGAAAATAATATGAGAAGCATAGGCCTATGTACAATCATGGTAGAAGTTGAAAGGGAACACCCAACATTTCATCTGACAAGATAAACTTGTTAATTTTATGTGATTTTTACATTTACTCTACTTTTCGCAGCATCTGTATACATTTGATAACATGATAACAATATTCACGCAACATTTGGGGTAATTGCAACATAAGACAATAAAATGACAAGGGTTTGAGTGAGAGGTCTGACTGGTGTCTCCATGAGGCCTCACACCTCTCCAAACTGTGGGTTTGAGTGAGAGGTCTGACTGGTGTCTCCAAGAGGCCACACACCTCTCCAAACTATGCATAGTTCCTAAGTAATTTCAATACATGTATCACTCAACGAAAGAGCCTTCAAGCTGTGCAATTGAGGAAGTTACATAATAAAAATAAAATAAAGGTTAAGTAAATACAAAAATATATATAAAAATGAAACTTAAAAGTGAAGCAAGCACAGTGGTAGTTTTTTGTTTGGAACACAGCCCTGCATCCCCACCATTACTGTCTAGGTCAGGTGGGCATGCTCATTCTATTGCCAACAAGACTAGCCAAGTTCTAAAAAACGATTATACGGCGTTAGGATTTCCCAAGGCACTTCAGAGAAACACACACATTTTGATGAGCAAAGAATGGAGTGGTGAGGGCATTCAGGTGCGTGTTCCACTGCAACTTCTCTTCACAATAAAGCAAACATTCTGTTTAGATCAACCCAGGGTATGATGGGTTGTAATTCTACATCAATCATAGAGATCATACATTTCCATACTGTGAATTTAGAAATGTGAAGTGCACATTTGGACTCCCGTGTGTGTGGTTTGCTTGTATTACATCAAAGACATATTTATTATAATCCTCGACGTCTCATCTTTCAGAACACATTGAGTGCTTTCGAGCATTGACCTCACCAATGTGCAAAAGTAACCCAATTGGCAGAAGTAATACAATTTAATGGCCAACTCAAATCTTTGTAGGTTCAGTTAGGATCTTACCTCAGTTCAGCCAGCTCTGCCTGGTACCCGCTGACTTCTGTTTCAGTCTGCAGTTTGAAGGCCTGTGCCTGCTGCAAGGCGCTCTGCAGCTCATCCACCCTCTGTCTCGTCTCCTTCAATAGACAAAACAAACCACTAGAGACACAACAACAACGCACATTGAGGAGACTCATTTGAACACTTCACAAAAAAACTGCATTCCTGCGACACAACCAAATTGTCATGCTTGCACACACCAAAGCCATGACAGGTAGATTAGCTATTTTACTGGTCCCCTGCATGCTGTCAGGAAGTTCACACACCAAAGCCATGACAGGTAGATTAGCTTTTTGACTGGTCCCCTGCATGCTGTCAGGAAGTTCACACACCAAAGCCATGACAGGTAGATTAGCTTTTTGACTGGTCCCCTGCATGCTCTCAGCAAGTTCACACACACAGCCTAAACCAAAACACAACCAAATGACAACCAAACAACATGCTTTGAGTCACAACTGGTGACTTACCAGCACATCTCTCCCAGTCTGAAGGACCTGAATACCACTGCTTCTATGGCTATTTGACTCCCCCGTGTTTGCGATGTCTACTACCTCTGGACCTAATCCTTGCCTGGACTCGAATGCCCTCTTTGCCCCAGCCAGCTCCTCCATCAGCCGGTCTCGGTCATCTTGGAGGCTGGCCATGGACCTAGAGAAAGCCGATACCTTACTGCTATATGTGTTGTTTTCCAGGGAAACCCGTTGGAGCTGCCCTTCCTTCTCTGACAAGGCCACAGACAGCTCGTCTACCAGTGAAGTGAGCTGGGAGGGAGCATCTTTGCTCTCTAGAGCAGAGAGTTTCTGTACCAGTATATGTCTCTCTTTGGCCAAGGTGGCCAGCTCCGAGGTCGTGTCGCCTAGACATCTCTCCACCTTGGTCATGGCCCCCTGGGTCTCTCGGAGCTCCTCGTCGTATCGGTTCTGGAGGATCTTGAAGTCCTCGATGAGCTGGTCGCGGTCGTTCTGCAAGGCGGCCATGGCTTTACCCAGAGACTCGTTCTGAGACTTCAGGTCCGTGCTTTGGACTCTAGCATTGGACAGCAGCTGCTCAGTGTGCATCAGGTCCCTGGCCAGCTCAGCAAGCCTCTGGTCAGCGGTCTCCTTCTCGTTTCTCATCAGTTCGACTTCTTGTTCAAAGGCATCGAGCTCGCTGTTGTACTTGTCCTCTGCCTCTCCCAGTTTCTTCTCAGTCTCGCGCTCCAGGAGCTGCAGGCTGCCTTTCCAGTCATCCGCTGCCACTTTCTGAGCAAACAGTTTTTGCTGGAGGTCGTTACATTCCGCAGCTTTGGCTGCCACGGCATGCTGCAAGTCGGCAATCACTTTGCCTTTATTCGTTTCTTGCATTCCCTTATTCAGGGCCAATATGTTAGCTTCCAGATCAGTGACCTGTGTTTGAAGTTTGGAATTCTCAGCTTTTAAGGCATCGCTTGCCTCTCCTTCCCTCTCGAGTTCCAGAAGGGTCTTCCGGTTCTGCTTTTCAGCTGTTGCTTTTTGGTTTTCCAGGTTTTTGATGGCATCTTGCTGCTTCCTGAGCAACTCTTTCAACTGGCTGTCCTTCAAGGACAGGACCTGATTCAAGTCTTCTCTATATCTGATCAGCTGTGCCCTGAGCATGGCATTCTCAGAGTTCAGATCATCCATCTGATGAAGGAGAGTCCTAATCTCGTGTTTAAGGCCCTTGGTTGCACTGAGGTCTCCTTCAGCCGACCCCTCCTTGCCTTGCATTACAGTCTGATTCCTTGCCTCAGACATCCTATATTCTGACATCAAACGCTCTCTCTCTGTCTGCAAGGAGACCATGGAGTTCCTGAATGTTTCCATCTGAGCAGCCATTTTTTCCTTTTCCTGAATGGACTTGTCAACTTTCATTTGAAGGGATTTTACTTTGTTCTCCAGTCTTCTGAACTCATTGTCAGCTTTCTCCCTTTCATAGTACAAGGCGGTTAGTCTGTCCTCGTAGCCTTTAACCTGGGCACGGTGATTGGCTTGCAGCTGTTCTAGATACCCAGACATCTGTCCATCTCTGGAGGACAGCAGAGAGGAGATTTCTGCATCTTTGTTCTGCAGGAGTGACTTCAGGTGCAGTGAAATGGCCTCCTGTTTCTCAAAATCAACCTGAAGCATGTCACTGTGAGACTGCGAGAGGAGTAGCTGGGACTCTGTGTCTAAAAGTGTATTTTCCAGCTGCCGGAGATCAAACTCCATTTTAGATGTGGAATCTACACTGCCAGTGAGATGTCTGTTGAGTACACTCCTATCCTGTTCTAATCTCTCAACCTGCTCACTCAGTTCCTGCAACTGTTGATTCAGGAGCTCCACGGTTTCGTTAAGCTCTCTATTGCTGGCACCCATTATAAACAACTGCCTCTGCTGAGCTGTGGCAGCTACTGTGTAATCACCAAGTGTCCTTTCGAGCCTCGACTTGGTTACCTGCAGTTCAGTCATCTCCTTCTCTTTCACTCGAATGTCTTCAAGGAATCTCGTTATGACAAAGCCCTGTTCTAGAAGCTGGCTATCCTTCTCATGCAAGGTATTTAGGAACATATCATTCCACTGTTTCACAGCATTGGTACCCTGAGGACTAGAGGACAGGGCTGCTAACTTAGCCAAATTAGTGTCCGCCTCTCTCTTCAGAGTATTCATCTGTAAATCTTGAGAATCCATTTTCCTCTTCAATTCTAACACTACCTGACTCTCCTTCTCCTTGGAACCCAGAAGTTCCTCTATATGTTGCTGTAAAATTACCTCTCTCTCCATGAAAATACTCTTTTGCTGCTCAGCTACATGCTGTAGTGCTTTAGTTCTCTCCATGACCTGACATTCTGATTGATTGTTCTTTTCTGATACTACCTCAACCAATTGGTCTTTTTCAGAGCTAATGTTTGTCAAATCTTTCTTTGCCTCATTGAGAAGGTTCTTGTGTGTGGTAAGCTCAGCTTCAAGATGCCTCCTCCCTTCTTCTAGACAAGATATCCTCTCTGTCATTTCCCTCAGCTCCTTCTCCACCTGTTCATGCGCTGACTCTGAAGCCTTCAGAGACCTTTCTAGGTCTAAAATCAGCTCCTGGTATTTGATGGAGTCATGTTGCAAATGATTGATTTCATGATGCTTTTCTTTCAGCAGTTCCTGTAGCTCCTTCTTTATATTTCTGGAGCCCTCATTGCCTCTCTGGAACTTTTTGAGTTTCTCCTCAAACTCCTTAACTAACTTCAGCTGCTGTTCCTCCTTCTCCTGGCAAACCTGAGTCGCCTTCTCTTTGCTCTCAGTCAATTGAGAGGAGAGCTGTGTGTTCTGGGCTTGGAGAACATTGACTGTCTCTGTCAGTTCATCAATTCTTTCAGAGTTTTTGAGGATCACCATCTCCAAATATTCATTCTCATGTTTTACTTTGTCCGAGATCTCTTGGACATTTTCAAGCTCCTCTTGTAATATAGACTTGTTGTCCTTCAAGATCCTGACCTTCTCATTTAGGCTGATGGTCTCTTGGCGGTGTCTGTTGATCATTTCTTGGAGCTCTGAGATTGCATCGTCTTTTTCTCCCAATTCCTTTTCATGCTTATTCTGCATTTGTTTAATTCTTTCAGAGAGAGTTTCTTTCTCCTTTTGCATTAATTTATTGATTTCCTGTTGGGAAGCAAGTTCTGTCTTCTGTGACTCAATCTGGGCAGTCAGTGAATTATTCAAAATGAGTGCATCATCTAGTTTAAGCTGCATGTTTTGCTCACATGCTTTTGATTCGGTGGGCCACTTTTCTAATGAACAGGTTGCTTCTTTGAGTGCCTCTGCCAGACTGCCATTGTTGAGCTGAATCTCTGTTAGCTTCCGCCTGAGCGCTTCTGAGGACTCTACAAGGCTGTGGATCTCTGCTTCCAAGTGGTTGTTTTTAATAGTCAACTCTTCAACTGTGGCTTTCTGCTTATCGTCAAACTCTAGCAAGTCTATTCTGATTTTTTTATTCTCCTCCTCCAGCTCTTCCATTTTCTGCTGCTTTGCCTTAGTAAACTTTCTCATCTTCTCCTTAATTTTCTCATTTTCATCCTCCATCTCCCCAACTTGCTTCTCCAGATTCTCCCTCTCAGATTCAGATTTGTGTGCTTTAAAGAGAGCTTCTTGTCTCTCACTTCTTGCCCCCTCCAATAGTTGTCTCATCTTGTCCATTTCGCTACTGACATTCTCGTACGCTTGTAAAAGTGACTCATACTCCTGTTTCAGCTCTGTGTGCTTAGATTTCCACTCCGACAACTCATCCGTCTGCGAGTCTTTCAGGGACTCAAGCTGACACGAAAATGCCTGTTTCTGTTGGGTGATATTTTCTATGGTGAGTTTGAGGCTTTCACAGGCTGCAGCTAAATTGTGATTATCATTGAGGATGCGATCAACCTCGGCAATGAGCTTCTCCTTCTCCTTGCTCAGGGATGATACAGAACTCTCCAGATCCTCTTTTTGTTGTTTCAACTTGGCAACAGACATTTCCAGTACAGTGGATGGTGCCCCAATTTCTTCATTTTTAGCTGAGAGTATACGTATTTGTTCCTTCAGAGAGCTATTATCTTTCAAGATTTCTTTCCTGGAAACTAAGGCTGCTTGAAGCTTCCTGGTGAGAAGTGCTGTTTTGCTTTGGTTGCCCTGATCCTTTGTTTTGCTGGCATCTTCTTGAGACCTCTGCTGAAGCTCATCAACTTCAGTCCTCATCTTTTCCATGGCGACTTCGTGAAGGTGAATCTGCCGCTGCAGTTGCTGTTCCAAGGCAGCAATAAGCTCTTCCTTTTCTGTGGCCAGAGCCTGAGAAATCACCAGGGCATCATCTCTTTCCTTGAGACTCATCTCATATTCTTCAGGGGATATCTTAAGATACTGGACCTCCTTCCCAATTACCCCAATCTGTTCAGAGGATTTATCCTGCAAACCAGGTATCTTTTGAAGAAGCTCCTCATGTACTTTTCCAGCTTCCTTTAGCTGAGCATCCAGCATGGCAACTTCACAGTTTAATTGTTCTATGACCATGAAGGCGCTTTCTTTTTCCTGCTGTAGTGATTCCATGTGCAGCTTATGACTTTCCATTTCAGCCTTGGACTCTGCAGAATGGGACTGTGCTTTTTCAAGCTCCACTTTTAGCTGTTCCTTTTCTTCACCGAGTTGCTGTTGAGTTCCAGCCCAAGTGTTTTGGAGGATTTGAAGTTCAGACGATTGCTGGGCGATGGTAGTGAGTGCATTCTCCAGCTCTCCTTTCATTCGATCCCTGTCCTCTATTAGTTCTTTGCTTTCACTTATAAATTTGTGCAACTGGGATTCTTTCTCACCAACAAGTGCTTCTAAGGTGTGTTTTAGCTCCTCCACTGTGGCTTGTAATGCGCCCAACTGGTTCTGCAGCACCAGGTGGTCATCTACCATAGTTTGTTTTTCCTGCTGGTCCTGCTGCTCGGCCATCTCCATTGCTTGTTGCTGTCTTGCGAGCTCTTCCATCTTCTCCTTTATCTCTGCATGGGCTTTTTCAAGTTGACTTTCTGTGCAGCTCATTCTCTCAGATAATGCTTTGGACTTCTGTTCCAGTGCTATGAGAACCTTATCCTTATTTGCCAACTCAGAGGACATGCTTTCCAGTTTGAAGTGAAGGGTTTCTAGCTCTGCTTGATATGATGAGGAGGCATGGACTTGACTCTCCCTCTCTGATAGGGACATGTTGAGGTCTTGAAGAGTTTTATCCCGTTCCTGTACAAGCAGTCTTAGGGTCTCCAATTCACCTAGCTGAGAGACTGAGGCCTGACTGATTTCTTCGAATTTCTTGACCTTCTGGTCGTAACTTAACTGGACAGCATTAAGGTCATTGGTCTGCTGACAGTGTTGTTCCAGGAGTGCTTTATAATCATCTTTTAATTCTGAAAGCTCTTGGGTGTACTTTTTCTCACTTTCTTGAGACTTCTTTATAGTCTCTTTTCGTGCCAGTAAAGCAGCTTGAGCCTTTTTCTGCATCATTGCCTTTTCTTGCTTCACCTTCGTCAACTCGTTTTCAATGTCAACAGCTGTAGCGCTGGAGCTTGACATGTCCTCCTTCAAACTCTCCTCGCTCTTTTTCATATCCTCTTGAAGCTTCTCTAACCTCAGCATCATACCACTTCTCTCCTGTTCAAAAGCCTCCTCTTTCTCAGAGATGTTGGAATTAAGTTGATCAATGATGATGCTCTTTTCATTGAGATGATGCAGTACTGTTGTCAAACTTGCTTCTTGTTCATCTAGTTTCGCCTGCAAAGTTTGCATATTTATCTCAAAATGTTCTACAAGACTGTCTCGCACTGTTAAGACCTTGGCCAGTTCTAGGAATTCACCCTCTTTCTGATGAACTTGCCGTTTAATATCTGCAACAATGTCTTCATGCTCTTTTGCAGTAGCTTGAGCCTGTAAAGTGAGTTCTTGCAACCGATCCTGTAGGCCTGAAATCTCCATTCCTTTATTCACATTCTGCTCTATTTGATGTTCATGCTCCTCTAGCTTCTTCAATAGTTCTTTCCTTACAACCAGGGCAGCTTGGAGCTTCTTTTTCATGACCTCTTTTTCTTTGGTTAACTTAGTGAGCTGAGTGTTGAGATGATCCTTTTCTTTAACCAAATCTCCATTCTCCAAATCCTTGGTCTCAAGTTCACTTTGAGAGCGTGACAGATGACCTTTGCTCTCTTCTAGTTGCAAGGACATATGTTCAAGCTGTTTCAAAGAGCTACTTTGTGCATTTTCCAAGCTGTCCAGCTGTGAGAGGAAATTACTATTTTCCTCTGCGTATTTCATCCTTTCGTTTGAGGCGGATTCAATTACCTGTGCGACTGAAGCATCTTTCTCCCTCAACTGTTGACTGAGACCTGCTAGCAATTCCTTCTGGTGACTTATTTTGATGGTCATGCAGCTGACCTGCTCATCTTTCGTTTGGATGTCACTAAGTAGAGCTGTCTGTTTAATACCTGCCTCTCTCAGATTTTCAGTCTCAGTTCGGAGCTGTGCATGAAGGTGCTGTATCTTTTCTTGCAACAAAACATTCTGTTGATTCTCACCTTGATAGCCCATTTCTTTATCATTAAGGGTACACTCTGTCCGTTTCAACAATTCTGAAACTGTATTTAATTCACCCCTCAAAGAATCTACCTCACACTGATGTCTTTCTCTCAACTGTTTGAGCATAGTCTGTAGGGAGACATTTTCCTCCTCTAAAGCAACTAATCTAGCAGACATGGTTAGGGACAATACAGACAAATCTTTGTCAGAACACTCTTTGCTGACCTCCAATTGTCTAAACTCACTTTCCATATCTTGAAGAGCCTGCCTCAATTCAATATTATGCTTGTCTTTTTCCTGAACAGACACTAAGATGTTTTCAATCTGAACCCTGGACGAGGATGCCTCTACCTCTTTCGCTTTAAGCAGATCTGAACCCTGTCTAATTGCTGTTGCTGCCTCTGACAACTTTTCATGTAAACTATCTAGGTCTTGTTTCAATGCTTGAACTTTAAAATCTTTTGACTTAATTTCATTTTCAACACTTTTCAACTGCTCCGCAATGAGATTTTTATCCTGCGTCTCTCTATCCAGGACCGATAGCCACTCCTTCTCAGAGTCCTGAAGAGTTTGCCCTATCTTTTGAATGTCTGATTTCAATCCGGTGATTTCTTCACCTTTGACACTAACCTCAACCTGTAGTCTTTCCTTCTCAGCCACCATTTTCTCCATGACTTCGTTCACGCTGCTGGATTGCTGCTGCTTTTGGAGATGCAACTGCTCCTGCATGGTTTGTATCTGGCTGCTGTAGCTCTTGCCATGTTCATCTCTCTCAATTATGAGTTTCTGAACTTCTTGCTGCAGACGTTCTTTTTCACTGATTGCTGCATCCAGCCGCTGTTGATTTTCTTGCTTTGACAGAGCGATCTCCTCTCTTAGCTTCTTATTTTGCTCTTCTAGTTTCTGCATTTCTGACATTACGTGCTCTGCCTGTTTCACCTGGGCTGTGTACTGACTGTTAATGGCATGAAGAGACATCTCTCTCTGCTCAAGATTTTCTGTCAGTGCATTTACCTGAGCAGCCACATGCAAATACTGAGATTTTAGTCTCTCAATTTCGACAGTGAATGTTAAGGTGCTCCTTTGATGGATAGCAAGGGCGTCTTCCTTTTGTTTTGAAAGGTCGACATTCAGTGTTTGTATTTGCCGAAGGTCTTGACGTAGCAAGGAAGACTCATTCCTCAGCACCTCTATGGTGCTTTCTGCTGCCTGAACTGCGCCGTTGCTGTCACTGAGGGCCTTGTTAAGACTGGACATCTCCTCGGCCCTTTGAGAAAGCATCGTCCGAGCTTCCTGGAGCTCCTCTAAATGAGCAGCATACTTCTCCTGAAGATTTTCAAAGGCACTTTGGTTCTGCTCTGCTGACTGGCTGAGGCTTGCAGACTTAGTGGAGAGTTCCTGAATCTGACCCTGCAGTTGTGACACCAACTCTGTGCTCTCCATGAACTGGGTTTTGAAGAGGGCTGCTTCATCTGCCCTTCTCTGCAGCTCCTGAAGGGACTTTGACTGGTCCATAACGACAGTCCCTCTTTCCTCTAAGGCTTGTTGAAGTCGTGCCACTTCAGAGGACTGGGCACTGAGGCTACTATTGAGCTTTGAAACAGACTCTTGGAGGTGTGAAAGCTGCTCTTTTAAGCTCTCACATTCTGCATCTTTGGTATTGAGCTTTAAAACGGACTCTTGGAGGTGCGAAAGCTGCTCTTTTAAGCTCTCACATTCTGTATCTTTGGTTTTGAGTTTTGAATTTAGGCTTTCGCTAACAGCTGAGGAGGTGCTTTTGGCCTCAAGGATGAACTTGACTTTCTCTTTCAGGGTCTCTTCTAACAGGGATGACTCAGAGGTCAGGCTGTCAACTTGACCTCTGAGCCGTGTGGTGGAATCCTCCAACTCTGAAACATATGTCTTTAAACTCACATAATCATTAACTTTCTGCTTAAGCTGTGCCTCTTGTTCTTCAAGCCTCCCACTGAGCTGGTTACTCTGTTCCACCGCATTACGCAGATCACCCTGAAGCTGTTTCATTGTTTCCGCACTTGAATTCAGCTGGGTTTTGAAATCCTCAGATTCTAAGGTGAACTTCTCTCTGAGCAGACTCAGCCGTTTCTCCGCCTCATGCAGCGAAACATCTCTCTCTTGAAGGCTTTTCTGAAGACTCTGAGCTTGTGTCTGCAGCTCAGTGATGGCCTGGCTCATCTGACCCTCACCCTCTACTGACTTAGCTTGTAACTGCTTAATAAACATCTCCTGCTGTTTTAGGGACTCACCTCTCTGCTGTAAATTCAAACCTAAGCTATCCCTGTCCGAGCAGGCTGCTGTCAGTTGCTTTGTTAAATTAGACACATTACTGTCCCTGTTAGAGAACTCTGCCTTGAGAACTGAAATCTCTTCGAGTTTCTTGGATGCCTCTGTGACAGAGTTTTTGAGTTCGGTTTTTAGTCTGACATTCTGTTCATTCAATGCTTGGATGTTGTTCCTAAGATCTAATATCTCAGTTTGCCTCTGTTCCATCTCTTCCCTTAGCTTCTTGTTTTCTGCTGCGTGGTTCTCCAGAGTGGTCTTCAGCTCTGTGTTTTCAGACTCCAACTTCGCACTGCTCTCGTTTATGACACCAAGCTGACTGCTTAGTGACTTCAATGACTCGTTCCTCTGGTTCAGCTCGTCTTTGTGGTTTTCACAGTCCTGTGTCATTTGTCTGAAGGTCTCTTCTTTTTCTTCCAGACGCTGAGTCAGTTGTGAGCATTGCCCTTCGAGTGATTTAGTCTCTCCCTGCAGTTGATTAAGTTTATTCTGTAAAGAGCTCCACTCCTCTGCTTTCTGCTGCAACATGGTGTCTTTCTCTGTGAGCCCAGATTTCAGTGCGGTCCCCTGCTCCTGTAATAGAGCCAATGTCTCCTGGAGTTGCGACAACTCTCTCTGCTGGGCCTCTAATTGTGAGTTTTGATTTCTGATAGTCTTCTCTTTTTCGGTCATGTTGTTGTTCAGTTGATCAAGTTGGGTGTTTAAGCTGTCAACTTGGTCTTGTGAATGTGCAAGTGCCTCTTCACTCCCTCTAAGTAATTTGGTGAGATTAGTACATGTATTTGTTTTGTCCAGCAAACTCTCTGAAACGGTCTGTTTGTTTTGCTCTAGGATTTTGTTGAGTTCCTCTACTGCGACACTGAGATCCTTTTTGTCTTTCAGTAGCCCTTCAATAATTTTGCAGTTTTCTGAATGTTGCATTGCAAAATTGGAAAGTTTATCTTGAAGTAAGTTCTTCTCCTTGCTTAATTCAGAAATGGACTCCGACTGTACAGCTAATTCCTGTTGCAGTATCTGCTTCTCCTCTGTCAGACTGTTCAGTTGTGAGCACAGGTTTGTGTTCTGCTCAAGAGTCACATTTACCCTTCTATCAAGCTCAGATGCAACCTGCATTTGCTGGGCAAGTTCCTTATCTCTGATCTCATAAGCAGCTCGGAGTTGTTGGTTTTGCTCACTCAGTGCCTGGATGTGACTGTGGAGGCCAACCACCTCAGCTTGCCTCTGTTCCATCTCTGCCCTCAGCTTGTTGTTTTCTGCTGCGTGGTTCTCCAGAGTGGTCTTCAGCTCTGTGTTTTCAGACTCCAACTTCGCACTGCTCTCGTTCATGACACCAAGCTGACTGCTTAGTGACTTCAATGACTCGTTCCTCTTGTTCAGCTCGTCTTTGTGGTTTTCACAGTCCTGTGTCATTTGTCTGAAGGTCTCTTCTTTTTCTTCCAGACGCTGGGTCAGTTGTGAGCATTGTCCTTTAAGTGATTTAGTCTCACCCTGTAGCTTGGATAGAAGCTTTTTCTGCTGCCCAAGTTTATTCTGTAAAGAGCTACACTCATCTGATTTGTGCTGCAATACGGTGTCTTTCTCCGTGAGCCCAGTTCTCAGGGCAGTCTCCTGCTCCTGCAGTAAATACATTGTTTCCTGGAGTTGCGACAGCTGGCTCTGCTGTGCCTCTACTTGTGAGTTTTGATCAGTGACAGACTTCTCTTTTTCAGCAATGTTGTGATGGAATTGCTCCACCTGAGTGTTCAAACTGTCAATTTGCACCTGTAAACGTGCAAGTGTCTCCTCCTTTTCCCTGAGTGTTTTAGTTAGAAGACTACATTCATTTGTTTTCTCAAATAGACTCTTGGAAATTGACTGTTTATTTTGCTCCAGGACCTTGTTCAGTTCATTGGCTCTAACACTCAGCTCCTCCTTGTCTTTCAGAAGCCCTTCAATGACTTTGCTGTTTTCTGAATGCTGTGTTTCGAAGTCAGAGACTTTGCTTCTCAGAGAATCCCTTTCATCTGTCATCTCTGAAATGGATTTCTGCTTTCCAGCTACATCCTGTTGCAATCTCTGATTCTCCTCTCTGAGGCCATTTGCTTGAGAGTTCAAACTGCTGTTAAGTTCAAGAGCTGCGGTAGCTTTTGTATTAAGCTCGTCTACAAGCTGCTTTTGCGACTTAAGTTCATCTGCCTTCTCCTTCAGGTCAGCTTGCAGTTGTTGTTTTTCAGTCTTCATGTTGTTCAAGAGCTTCTTCATATTTGAGATATTTTCCAATTTAACCTGCAGGTCTTTTGCCAACTTCTCCTTTTCAGAATCTCTGACTTGCAGTTCTGTGTTACATTTCTGTTGCTCTACTTCGGCCTCTTCCTGGATGGCCCTGAGTTTTTCCTCAAGAGAGGATATTGTCTCCAGTTTTTCTTGCACCTCTTTTTTCAACTGTACCTGACACTCTGTCTGCTTCTCTAGCTGGTTGGACAGGGTCTTAAGGTCATCCTTGTGTTTAGACACCTCTGCGCAAAGCTTGTTCCGTTCCTCCTTGACCGATTTGAGTTCTTTCTCATACGTCTGCTCCTTGTCCTGGAGCTGATCTTTCAGTGTCTTGCTGGATGTACTTGCTTCCCTCAATTGAGAGATGAGACCCTCGGACTCCTGTAGTTTCTGGGAAGCAACAGTCACATGCTCCTTCAGTGAAGAGATCTGAGTTTCGCACTCCAAGAGATGATTACGATGGCCCACGTTGTGCTGCTGGATCTCCCCTCGAAGTTCCAGGATGGTCCGCTTGTCCTCTTCCACTTGCTTCCTCAGCTCCTCCACCTCTACTGTCCTCGACTCCTTCTCCTCTTTGGCCTTGCTCAGCTCAGTCTCTGCATCCTTCAGCTGTTCCACCAGCTCTGCCGTCCTGGTGTTCAGAGCCTGCTGGTCCGAGTTCTGAGAGTCTCTGATGATCTGTGCCTCCCGCTCCGATTTGGTGAGGGCGGTCTCGATGCGAACCAGGTCCTCCTCCTTGTGCTTGATCTCCTGCTTCAGCACCGTGATCTGCTCTGCGTACTCCGCCATGTTGCCCGAGAGGGCAAAGATGTCCTTGTCCTTGTCTGAGAGGACGTCTCTGAGGTTATCAATCTCCCGTTCACAGCTTTGAAGGTTGTGGATCAGCTGAGACCTTTCTTCCAGATGGGTGGTGTTCAACTTGTCCAGTTCATCGTTTGTCTGATCCAGGTCGTTTTGAAGAGTCTTTATTGTGGCCTCTTGTTTCTGTGTCTACGGGTTTGGAAAAAATACAAATATGTTACTGGAGGCAGAAATCTCCTAAAGTACTGTCAATATCATTGCCATTTAATGAGTGTGAAGGTAATAGTTCGCCTAAACTATTAAATCTGAGATAAACATGTCTTCTGGTTTCTTATATGCAAAAACTCTAACCTGAATTCCAATTAATATTTAATCACAGTAATTAAGCCATGGTAGTCATATCCCGAAAACCTTACCTTCTCTTTAAGCACACTCAGCTTATGTGTGAGATCTGCAACCGCTGTCTTCAGTTCTGAACACTGTTTTTCAAAGGTACTGCATTTTGTGGAGACTTCAGTGAGCTGAAAGAAGAAAAGAAGGTGTCATGACTTACTATAAAACAGATTTGACTATTAAGTGATCGCCAAAACAGGCTACTGTACTTACATTGTTCTCAGATTGAAGCAGCTTGTCGGCGACCTCTTTGTGCTGCGCCTCCTTTTCCATGACAGAATCTCGGAGGCTGTCGATGAGCTCCAGTTTCTCAGAGGTCTTCACTAATGTGTTCTCCTTCTCTATAAGAGAGGTTTCCAGACACTCTTGGGTGTCACTCAGTCTAAAAGGCATCAAAGAGAAAGGAGATGTTTTAAAGGTTACAAATGAGGACATGGTGATAATCTAAAAACAAAATAGCACACACACATGATCATCCTCAGTGCACAACTTTACCCATGCTTGATGGTATTTGTTTATTAATAATTTGCATATGACTCCAGTTAGATGCATGGAGCCAAACTATTCAGTACAAAAACCTTACATTCCTTTTACCCTTAAATGAGTAACTGGCACTGGATACAAATTTGGGAAATGAACCGGTTTACTAGTTGTGTGTCACCCGTGACCTTTTTTGAATTGTGTGGGCTTACCCTATGAGCTGCTCGTTGAGGCTGGTGACCAGGAGATGGTGTTTCTCTGCATCCCTGCTCTGCTGGCTCCGAAGGCTGGCCAGTTGACCCTGTAGTCTCTCGGACTCGTTCTGTGGGGAGGGGGAGGAGAGGGAAGGTTTAACATGGTTTGGAGAAAAGCTCAGCGTAAAGCCGGTAGGAAGCTCACTCCATCTCACTGCACACATATTGACCCAAAATACTACTCCCTTTCTTCTATGGACAGGGTTAGGTTTAGTCCAAACAACACAGCATAAAAGGAACACAATTCAGCTTTCAGGACATTTTGGCTTAGTATCATTTCTATTATGTTTTTTGCCTTTCTTAGGGTAAAACAATGCTTTGAACTTGGCCTGATTAGAATTGTCACATACTTTTGAATAATCCTTATATGATGGTTGAACAATTAACCAACCGAGTGAGTTTGTTCTCCACACCAAGTGAGTTTGTGGCCAAAATATGCTCAACATAGCACTCGCTTATTAGAAGACTGCTCGCAAGCCGTGAACACAGAACAGTGGGTTTCCAAAACAAACAAGCCAAAGGATTAGCCTTCACCGCCGGAGGTGCTCTCTCTAGCGCACACAAACACTAACACACCTGGGAAACCCAAAATGGACGCCTTTCTTCATCTACATCAAACGTCACCTGTGTTAGAGGGGTTTGTTACAAAATCCTAGTCCTCGGGAGGAAACATGCAATGAACTGAATAGTACAAATTAATTCAGTAAAAAGTCAATCCAAAAGCAAAGGCAAAACAAACTCCCAAACACAAAGGAGAACTTATAAGATGCAAAATGTTGATAATGGGAGCAGCTGACAAAGTTACAATATACTGGGTTAGATTTCCACTACCTCAGGAACTGGCACAGGTAAGTAAACCCCAAAGTCAGTTGTGTGCTTCTTTTTATTAACAGACCAGGAGGTATAGGAGGGTATAAGTGGGTAATCTATGGTGAGTGGTATGGAAGTGTGAGAGGGGAGAAAGAAAGGTCCCTTAAGTCAGTGGTTCCTAAACCGTGGGGTTCCTAAACCCCCCCCAACATTTTTTTATTTTTATATATTATTTTTAGGGAACTCAGTCCGGCTATCAACTTACTCTTGAAAGTTGTAATTATAGAATGGACAAGGGGAAATTTCGAATTGGGTAGTAAATTATCAGTATTCCTCTTGTTATGTCGGTCATTGTATACCTTAGAGACCTATTTATAACTTGTCAGAAATGTCCAGATCAACTAGCAAATGTCAGCTAATGTTTTTTAGCTAGGTTTTTTAGCACAGATTTTGTAGTAATGTTCGAGTCACTCAAATATTTCATGAATACACATTAGACATGGCAGAATGTATATAACTGCAAGTAAATTAGCTTAAAAACGGCAACATTTTCTCTATAACCAATGACAAAATGTGTAGAATTTCAGGAAATATGCTTTAAACCTGCAAAATGTATGAACAGTCTGTGTCATGAACAGTGCTTGTGCCATTAGAAACAGACGTGGTGCGTGGGATGTTCCCCCAATGCTGGAACGGGGGCCTGAGTGAAAAAGTTTCGGGAACCCCTGCTTTAAGTGTCTTTATGTAGGCTATCTTGGTACAGTGTGGCATTCTGCAAGGTGCATGTGGTTCTGATAGCTCTACAAGGTGTGAGATATGAGGGTCCAACCAGGTCTGTGAGACGGGAGAGTTTACCTGTAGGGACTCGATGCGAGCCTGCAGCTGCAGCCGGTCCTCAAGGTCCTGACAGCGGTCCTCCAGTCCTAGGATCTGTTCCTGCAGCTGGTTCCTCTCCAGCTCCAACTCCTCCACTACCGACCGTAGGCCACCTGCAAGGGCAGTCGCATAGACAAGAAAGAGACAATCAACTCAGTGGTTGAGAAATCTGGTCGTTATCTATCATCATCAACAATAATTAGCGAAAATGGATGCAAATTGTAATCATAGAAACAGCCCTTTATACAGTCACAACTGAAACATTTCCATGCAAACATATTGTTGAGATGGATTACAATGTTTATGATAGTTGGCCTGCTACTTGCCCCATGCAAGGTCACTGGTTTTTGGACATTTATTTATATTTTTTTGTCCCATTAAAAACCATGAACCTTTCAACACAGTGAATGTGTCAAACACAAGGAGAGATAAGAGGAAAAAGAAGAACAGACAGGGCATGCAAAACAGCATAAAAGCCAAACACTTACCACGGACAGGGGAAACTCTCCACCTAAATTCATATGAACTGACAAGAGTTCAATGCATTCGACATGGACCAACATCGTAGCGAGCCAAATACTAGCCAGTTCAACCAGCATGCACGTTCCAATAATAACCACCTCAACTTGTGATGAGATAACACAAAACCCCACAGATGAGTCAAGCTTAGGGAATGTATCCACTCTGGGGTTGAATGTGTTAGACTGGAGGGAGAAAAAACACCAACATGTAAAACCCCCAAAACGGCGGAGGAGTGTTAGGCCTACGTTGACAAAATGACAAAAAAACAACCCAAAGGACTAAAACATCTCAAGCTCCCAAAATGGTGGTGGGTGGGTGACAAATACACAACAAGCGACAACGTGCATGCCAGCGTAAACTGTCTAGTGGGTCTCACACCTGTGTTGGGGGAAGTGTACTCAGGCCACCAACCTCCCATGTTCTCCCCCTCCTCCTCCATCGGGGTGGTGCTCTCAGATCCGCCACTGTGTGGGTCCTGGTGGAACGCCTGCTTGCCATCAAACTCAAAGTCCTCCTGCGTGGGGTGACAATACTCATTTTAGTCTAGTGACTGAAGTACATTTCGTCTGGGATGTTACAGAGGATAGCGTACAAATCTAACGTCAGACAGAACTACAGTAACATTTAATCTCCCTTGTTATACTGATCATCTACAGGCATCCTTGCTGGCCGTGACCATGTGACCACGCTCTCCGAGGGTGTCTCAGGGAGAGTTGGGATATGCAAAAATTTACACGTGTATTAATACACTTGTACTTGAAAGAGGACAAATATTAGCATTAGTTATTATTATTGCTGCCTTATTCCTTCCCAGCTCTGAACTCACCACACCCTCCTCCTACCAAATCACTCACCCATCTTGCCACCTCCCCTCCATCATTCATTCTCCCCCTCTCCCTTTTACTCCGTACCTGCAGGCTGTGTTGGTGGGCGGTGCCTCCCATTTTCTTGCCGCCCCTATGTGGCCCTGTGAGACCCCGGGCCTGCACCAGCTCCTCCTCCAACTCCTGCTGCCGGCTGGCCAGCGCTGGATCGGAGCAGCCGGGAAAGAACCAGTCATCCTCAATCAGTTTTGTGCCACAGGGAAGGGGAGGGAGCGATGAGGGGGGTGTTTTTGGGTTACAGAGTTGAACCCCAGAGATGCATTACAGGAGTGGGGTAAAGAGATGGAGGTAGAGAGATGGAGAGACAGAGATGGAGAGAGCGAGATGGAGAGATAGAGGATGGTTTAAGAAAGACAGATGATACAGGGAAAGGAGGGAGCGAGACAGAGAGAATGGATAGTGAGAGAAGAGTGAGAGAGGGTGAAAGACAAGAGGGAAAGACTGCAAAAGAGTACGCTCACCCAATGGATGAACACACAACAGCAGCATTGCACACAAGGAAACGTGCAGCCTCACTCCAGAGAGGAGAGAAAGAGAGCTAGAGCACTCCAGACTCCTGTGAGCGTGTGTTCTTTACATACGTGTGTGTGTGTGTGTTTGTGTGTGTGTTGATTGTGTGGCTGTGTAGACTTTCCTAAAAGCAGAGTTTCCGGTCAAAGCCATGCATAACTAATAGGGAGGGAGACAGGCTGCAACCAAACACGAGGAGGATGGAAGGGGGGTGGGCCGGGGCAGTGGTTGCAATGTCTTTACGGCTCAAGGAGACTGTACTGCAACAACATTTTCAATGGTGATTTGGCATACTGGAAAGCAGGGAGGTCACAGCCATTCCGACTGAAAGCTGCCCACATTGTGATTGGACTGTGATCAGTGGTCACTACATTTTTAATTATCAGTGTTCACTAGTCAGTGATTGGACCATCAAGGGGAAGGGGAGGGGGCAGAAATCACATTTATGTCAAATTGATCAATCAGGGCCAACAATTTGCACAAAACTCATTCCCATCTGTTTTGTGATATCAGGTAGATGGGGGAGGGATGGGGGAGGACAAGCTAAAAGCAAAGAGTGACAGAGAGAAGGGTTTCACTGGGTGACAGAGAGAAGGGTTTCATTGGGTGACAGAGAGAAGGGTTTCACTGGGTGACAGAGAGAAGGGTTTCATTGGGTGACAGAGAGAAGGGTTTCACTGGGTGACAGAGAGAAGGGTTTCACTGGGTGACAGAGAGAAGGGTTTCATTGGGTGACAGAGAGAAGGGTTTCATTGGGTGACAGAGAGAAGGGTTTCATTGGGTGACAGAGAGAAGGGTTTTATTGGGTGACAGAGAGAAGGGTTTCACTGGGTGACAGAGAGAAGGGTTTCACTGGGTGACAGAGAGAAGGGTTTCATTGGGTGACAGAGAGAAGGGTTTCACTGGGTGACAGAGAGAAGGGTTTCATTGGGTGACAGAGAGAAGGGTTTCACTGGGTGACAGAGAGAAGGGTTTCATTGGGTGACAGAGAGAAGGGTTTCATTGGGTGACAGAGAGAAGGGTTTCACTGGGTGACAGAGAGAAGGGTTTCATTGGGTGACAGAGAGAAGGGTTTCACTGGGTGACAGAGAGAAGGGTTTCACTGGGTGACAGAGAGAAGGGTTTCATTGGGTGACAGAGAGAAGGGTTTCACTGGGTGACAGAGAGAAGGGTTTCATTGGGTGACAGAGAGAAGGGTTTCACTGGGTAAGGATTGCAGATGTGGTAGTGCAAAGTGGTCAATGTAGCCAAGCGAAAAAAGAAAAAAAAAGTCATTTATTTCCAATGAGGACTCTTTAGATTCTTGAATTCCAAGGAATCTCCTTGAATGGACTGAACTGATATGGAATTGACTCCATATAATTTATTAAGTGATGAGCAATCATTGAATGGACATGACCATATTTAATTGTTTAGATGTTAAGATGAGCTCCAGAAACCAGGTTTGAGTAGGAATGCACCAGACATCGCACCAGTTAGCTACTTCAGCAACTAAAAGCAGCAAGGGTGGCAGCGTTACACAGGCAAATGACAGCAATGAGGTTAGCAAGCGTTAGTAAAGATGGATAGATGATTGGAGAGGACGAAAGCCTTGAAAAACAGCACCACTTGCAGTGTGTGAGTGTGCGCGCATGTGTGTGTGTGTGTTAGGAGAACACATACAACTCCCTCAAGCTATTATGTCAGTATATTACATAATTCCACATCATCTGTCAAGTAACTATGCTCACAATGACATCACAACTGTAGCCTAGAATTGTCACTTTAGTGTTATTAGTGGTTTAGATATAGCCTCATTTTTCTATAAATTAAACAATAAGGATATTTCATAATTCTATTAGAGGAGTCTTCTAGGGCTCTTTTGATTGGTTTATTTCTTCTTTATAAACAAAATCATTGGTTTATTTATTCTTTATAAAGAAGATCATTGGTTTATTTATTTTTTCCACATAAGCTCCGCCCAGTTAGTCCTAATTCCAGTGTTAGCGTTAGCCTTCCCACCACCATTGAAGCCTTGTCATTTTGTTGTGTTAATAAGTTTTGCAGATCAGTTCAAGGACAGCGTCATTGTGAAGTCAACGGAGTCTGAAGGTGGCAGGGAAAGTTGGGGGAGGGAGAGACGGAAGGAAGGAGAGAGGGAGGGGAAAATGGGAGGAAAGGAAACTGAAAAAGAGAGGGAGATACTGAAAGAAAAACTACATGGAGGAGGGGGGACTAATAAAAAGCACAGGCCTCCACTGTACTGCCTCCAGTTTACCCCGGAGGAGGTGAAAAGGATCCTGGGAAACTGAGGACAGTACAGTGGGAGCAGGCTTTTGCTGAGGGTGATGGGCCTGCATGCACAAAACTGATGGGAAACAGGTTCTTGTTGGCTGCCCCCATCCCAGGAGCAGGGAGCGGAGGAGGAGGGGAGAGGACATGGGGTAGGGGTTGGGGGGGGCGCAGAGCCAGAACGAAAAGCTCACCGGGGACGGATGGTTGGAGGGAAAAAAATGAAACAAAAAATAAACATGCTCAGTTGGACAGTGAGGGGCTCTCAAACAACAACAGAAGACATTGAACTTAACAGATAACTTCTCTAGAATTCCCTCCCACCTTCCTTCCTCCCTGTTTCCTTGGGTAAAAGATGTATGCTGTTCGACAGTATATAACAAAAGGTTTGGACGGAGTGGTAGCTGTGTTCTGTGTCGTCGAGGGAGGCGGGTTGGCGGCTGCTGGGTGATACGACTGTTTCATTTCGGTCTGAGGTGAGGTTTAGTGTCTGTGGTGTGTTGTGTCAGTGTGTCAGCCCCCTGTGGTAGTGCCAGTGCGCCCTGTGTGTGTGTGGATCACCCCCCAGCGGTGGCGGGGCCCTTACCCTCTCTCTCCTCCTCCATGTGGCTCATGCGCAGGGCCATGGTGGCCTTCTCCTCGCGGGCACGGTCCCTGGCCGTCACCGCCTCCGACACCATCTCCTGCCAGTCCAGCACCTGGCTCTGGGCATCGTCGGCGCTACCTGACTCGCTGGCCTAGTGTGTGTAGGATCAGAAAGACATGAGAAGCAGGATGTTGGTTTGGGGGTGGAGGAAGGATTGGGTCCAGAGATAAGGCACAGGGGGGGTTCATTTATTCATGGGAGAATCTGGTGTTTGATTTCATTTGAGGACAAGTGGCTTTCCATTAGAGAAGTGAAGTCGTCAATAGGATAGATGTGTCAGATGTGTTTGGTGTACAGTGCCAGCAGGGTTTCCGTTAGGAAAATGAGACGCCGGACATTTGACCTGCAGCATTTTCATTTACCAGATCATTTTGAAATGTACCGGACCCATATGTATTGGGTGCGTAACCTGATTACGTCATCCACCCACGGTGCTGAGAAATCCCATTTAGATTACGGTAATTCATCTGAACAGAACATGCAACTGGAGGATGCAACGCTGTCAATCCTCCTTCTTACTGAATCCTGATGAGCACTTTGAAGATGTTAGAATAACTGTCCACATTTACTGTTCCTCAGTCAACAAGGAGTAACCAACAGCAACATCACTAGCCTTTGACAATCTACTATCACCCATAGTAGAAAAGTTGACCTATTCTATTGTTCAGCTTGTCGTTCTTTGCGAGAAAGAAATAGCCTATTCCAAACAGACTCTGAGACAGTTGTGAGACGATAGATCCCAAAATCATACAACCAGTAGGACTAGGATACATCAAAAAACAATGAGGCTGATGCAACAGATCAGAACATTTAGCTTGAAATGTTGATAAACTAGTATTTCTTCACATTATAAGTGCAGCAATGCGCACAAGGCAGTAAGTAGGCTACACGCGAATGTTTGTTCCATAATGCAATTAGCGAACCGCACCAGAAAGCAGGTTCATGAGACAGAGATAAAACATTTAGCAGGGAAGATCTAATGATGCAACAACTAGCATGGGTTGCTAATATGACTCGGATTGAAGTTTGGCAACTGGTGAGAGCATGAGAGAAACAGGCTGCTGGTTTCAATGGCATAAGCCTATGGAAGTCTTTATAAAATACTTTTGGCTAGTCTACTTTGATGCAAGGTAAGACATGCCTCACAATATAAAGGAAAACATTCAGGTTTCAAACAATTAAGTATAAGTTTTCTTCATGCTGAAGCTATGCACTTGATTGGCGAATGTAAAGCGCGCTTCAATTACCAGTTGGGGGGCAAAAGCCGGCTATTACCGGTTAACGGAAACCTTGAGTGACGGTCGAGGTATGCATCCACAGATGAACCCATCGACCCTCACGGTTTCCCCCAACATTGAGTATCAAGTATCATGACTAGACACCACTACTGCACTGCATGCCGGGATGTAGGTGGTACTTCCTCATTTTTTATTTTTTATTTTACCTTTATTTAACTAGGCAAGTCAATTAAGAACAAATTCTTATTTTCAATGTCGACCTAGGAACAGTGGGTTAACTGCCTTGTTCAGGGGCAGAACGACAGATTTGTACCTTGTCAGCTCGGGGATTTGAACTTGCAACCTTACTAGTCCAACGCTCTAACCACTAGGCTACCCTGCCGCCCCCATTGCAGTGCATGTTGGGGGTACCGTCTGGTGGGGTTTGAACTCTGACCTGAGAGGCGGCTCTCTTGGTGACCTGCTCCAGGTCGGAGGCCATCTTCCTCTGCTGCTCCTCGTACACCACCAGCTTGGCCTCCAGTACATCTACAGGAGGACAGAGGACATGTTAACATCTACATGAGGACAGAGGACATGTTAACATCTACATGAGGACAGAGGACATGTTAACCACCTCCAGCACATCTACAGGAGGACAGAGGACATGTTAACCACCTCCAGTACATCTACAGGAGGACAGAGGACATGTTAACATCTACATGAGGACAGAGGACATGTTAACATCTACATGAGGACAGAGGACATGTTAACCACCTCCAGCACATCTACATGAGGACAGAGGACATGTTAACATCTACATGAGGACAGAGGACATGTTAACCACCTCCAGTACATCTACATGAGGACAGAGGACATGTTAACATCTACATGAGGACAGAGGACATGTTAACCACCTCCAGCACATCTACATGAGGACAGAGGACATGTTAACATCTACATGAGGACAGAGGACATGTTAACCACCTCCAGTACATCTACAGGAGGATAGAGGACATGTTAACATCTACATGAGGACAGAGGACATGTTAACCACCTCCAGCACATCTACAGGAGGACAGAGGACATGTTAACCACCTCCAGTACATCTACAGGAGGATAGAGGACATGTTAACATCTACATGAGGACAGAGGACATGTTAACATCTACATGAGGACAGAGGACATGTTAACCACCTCCAGCACATCTACATGAGGACAGAGGACATGTTAACATCTACATGAGGACAGAGGACATGTTAACCACCTCCAGTACATCTACAGGAGGACAGAGGACATGTTAACATCTACATGAGGACAGAGGACATGTTAACCACCTCCAGCACATCTACAGGAGGACAGAGGACATGTTAACCACCTCCAGTACATCTACAGGAGGATAGAGGACATGTTAACATCTACATGAGGACAGAGGACATGTTAACATCTACATGAGGACAGAGGACATGTTAACATCTACATGAGGACAGAGGACATGTTAACATCTACATGAGGACAGAGGACATGTTAACATCTACATGAGGACAGAGGACATGTTAACATCTACAGGAGGATAGAGGACATGTTAACATCTACATGAGGACAGAGGACATGTTAACATCTACAGGAGGACAGAGGACATGTTAACATCTACATGAGGACAGAGGACATGTTAACCACCTCCAGTACATCTACATGAGGACAGAGGACATGTTAACATCTACATGAGGACAGAGGACATGTTAACATCTACATGAGGACAGAGGACATGTTAACCACCTCCAGTACATCTACAGGAGGATAGAGGACATGTTAACATCTACATGAGGACAGAGGACATGTTAACATCTACATGAGGACAGAGGACATGTTAACCACCTCCAGCACATCTACATGAGGACAGAGGACATGTTAACATCTACATGAGGACAGAGGACATGTTAACCACCTCCAGTACATCTACAGGAGGACAGAGGACATGTTAACATCTACATGAGGACAGAGGACATGTTAACCACCTCCAGCACATCTACATGAGGATAGAGGACATGTTAACCACCTCCAGTACATCTACAGGAGGATAGAGGACATGTTAACATCTACATGAGGACAGAGGACATGTTAACATCTACAGGAGGACAGAGGACATGTTAACATCTACAGGAGGACAGAGGACATGTTAACATCTACAGGAGGACAGAGGACATGTTAACATCTACAGGAGGACAGAGGACATGTTAACATCTACAGGAGGACAGAGGACATGTTAACATCTACAGGAGGACAGAGGACATGTTAACATCTACAGGAGGATAGAGGACATGTTAACATCTACAGGAGGATAGAGGACATGTTAACATCTACATGAGGACAGAGGACATGTTAACCACCTCCAGCACATCTACAGGAGGACAGAGGACATGTTAACATCTACATGAGGACAGAGAACATGTTAACATCTACAGGAGGACAGAGGACATGTTAACATCTACAGGAGGACAGAGGACATGTTAACATCTACAGGAGGACAGAGGACATGTTAACATCTACAGGAGGACAGAGGACATGTTAACATCTACAGGAGGACAGAGGACATGTTAACATCTACAGGAGGATAGAGGACATGTTAACATCTACAGGAGGATAGAGGACATGTTAACATCTACATGAGGACAGAGGACATGTTAACCACCTCCAGCACATCTACAGGAGGACAGAGGACATGTTAACATCTACATGAGGACAGAGAACATGTTAACCACCTCCAGTACATCTACAGGAGGACAGAGGACATGTTAACATCTACAGGAGGACAGAGGACATGTTAACCACCTCCAGCACATCTACAGGAGGACACAGGACATGTTAACCTCCTCCAGTACATCTACAGGAGGACAGAGGACCTGTTAGAGACAGAACACAATGTAAACAGATTCTGAATAACACGCTGAAGGTACATTGACAAAGATCAAACAGAACAAGCGACCAAAATAACATAATAACACTTGTAAACATGGGGAGCCGTTGCTCATTTAGATGGGTCTTCAAACCTCTTGTAAATCCTCACCAGACTACACAGAGATTAGTTTCAGTACAGAGAACATCTGCAGTAGAAAACCCTTTTGTTAAAGAAATAGTTCACTTTGAATTTAAAGAAATGCTTTTTTCCCTAGCGTTGCTAAATTCTCCAAAAACGCTAGACAAAAGAGGGGGTGGGGTGTTTGCTAAATACCCAATTAAAACACATATTTTTTTAAAGAGTTATAAATGATAACACCAAGGAGAAGTCCACAATAAGATAACACTTACAAAACTAGCTAGCACGTTAAGTTCATTACACCATGGTCCAGATAAGTGTAGTCAGGTGATTGATGATAGTTGAAGACTCTCCTCACCGTTCTTGGCCTTGATCTCGTCGTACTGCTCCAGCTTCCACAGCGTCTCCTCCCGCTCCTCCTCCAGATCCGTGATGCGGCTGCGCAGGGACGTCACGTCAGGGCCCACTCTGCCAGACTGGAGGAGTGTCAAAGTTCACAGGTCAAGGAAAGCTCAGCGCAACATGTCTGGTTCTTGAATGAGACTAAACGTGTACGACATACATTCAGGGCAACATTTTCCCTCTCCCAAAGACACGTGCCCTCTGAGCATACTAATCATAGAAGTCTAAATAGATTGGAGCTCTGAATTAAACAGACCGTTGTTACAGAAAAGTTACAATATTGATCATCACGCTGCTGATTATAAATTTACTCATCCCGCCTATTTAAAATGTTACAATTAGTTTGCTAGATATAACTGAATCTCTTACCTGGCTTTTCCTCAGCTCGTCCTCTAGCTGTCGAATACGAGACTTTGACCAGGCTTTCATCTTTAGGAACTTGGCTTCCGATTTACTGGCCTCCTCAGATTTCAGCTTGGCTTGTGCTGCGAGAGACGAGAAAGAAGGGGGGGAGACAGAGAGAGAAAAGAGAGTGACAGGAGAAAAGCAGATCATGAGATCTTCACAAGACCTGAAGAAGAGCTTAACATCCCAGGAAGCCCATCAACATTATATAAGCATCCTATGGTCTGTAGAATGTGTGTATCTGTCCACATCTGTACCGACTACCTACCTTCCAACTCGTTCATCCTCTGTGCCGTGGCTGGAGAATCCCCGCCGCTCCCTGCTTGCGTTTGGGTCTGAAGCTCAGCGACGGGGGTCCTTCCCAGCTCCTCCTGTAGCTGCCCGCGAAGTGCCTGCTCCCGCTCGGCCAGCTGGGCCTCGTGGCACTCGGCGGCACGGCGCAGCTCGCCCTGATGCTTCTCCAAGAGGTCCCGCAGCTGAGCCCGCATCACGTGCTTCTCAGCCTCCATCTTGGACCCGAGGCTCTCGCGCTCCACCTGCAGCCGCCGCGCCCGCTCCACAAGGTCCTGGGAGAGAAAAGGAAGGTTGAGGGGAGAGCAGGAGGAGGGGAGAGCAGGAGGAGGGGAGAGAGAGGTAAGGATGAGGGAAGGAGGAACAATTGGTGATCACTGTTCTAGGCTAGGGTTGTCGCGAGAGAGATTACATCATAAGGGGATTGGTCTCCCTCATCTGAAGTTAATTACTCCAGGGTCACCGTTGATAGTGGCAGACCCTGGCCGTCACGCCACTCTCCGAGGGTGTCTGGAGAGATGGGATTCGCAAAAAACACATTTAAAATTCACACAGGCGTATTAATACACACTTGTACATGTATGAAATAGGACAAATATAAGCACCCACCAAATGATTATTATTATTCATTATAGTAGTAGCCATCACCAAGACTGTAACCTTGATTCTCCACCCTTTTCCTAGTAGTGTGCACTTGCACACTCCCTGTAAGGGATATAATAGCATTGGATTGATGTAAGAGTAGTCTGGAGAGTTCTCGTCATTGTTAAATGTATGCAGGAAGGTTTGGAAGTGGACACACACTTTGGGAGAAAGGAAGAGAATTGGAACGTAGCCCATATTGTTTTGGCCCACCCTTCCAATGGGTATAGCTTAACACCCATGTGGTTTCATTATAATATATCATAATATATGCCATTTAGCAGAAGCTTTTATCCAAACTGACGTACAGTCATGTGTGCATACATTCTTCATATGGGTGGCCCCAGCGGGAAACAAACCCCCTGATCCAGGCGGCGCAAGCGCCATGCTCTACCTGAGACACAAAGAGGACCCCTTAAAGGGATAGTTCACCTTAAATCAAGTTTTACCTATTTAAATAACCCCTCACCTTGATCTGCTGGTCTCTGGAGTCAACCTCCCCCTGGAAGACATCAATCACCTGGTTTTTACCCTGCAGCACCTCCTCCTTCTCATGTAGTTTCTGTTTCAGAGCCTTCAGGAGCTGGGGAGGACAGACAGCCATGTCAGCAACTACACTACCCACGGTGCACAGCAGTGATACTGTATATCACAACTTGATCTTGTGGTCACAATAGGACATTGCATGTTGTAACTGAAAATGTTAAACTTTTGGTACAATTCGCTGGATGTATAACTGTTTTGAAACAGAATGTTCCTTCCAATGACTTAAGATAGAATAATCTATAGTGTATCTACAGCTAGCATGCAGCCGGGTTACAGAGTTCAGAATGAATAGAGTAACTTCACGGAATAAGGACAATTTAAAGTGAGTTCATAGTAGATTTTACTGGTCATTTTCAATGGTAAAACAAAAGTAACAGCGGTAAATCCTCTAGTCTAGTTTACCTGTTCCAGATCAGCGCTGGCGTCAGACTTGGCGGCCAACTTGAAGAGCTCCTGCTCATGCATCTGGTTGACCTCCATTAGCTTGTTGTCTTTCTGCAGAATGATGTCTTTAAACGTCTGGATCTGAAACGACAGTTCATTCAGAAGACATTTGTGAAGCTTGAATACACGGCTGGTCACGGCTGGTCTGACAGGGAAGCTTGAATACACGGCTGGTCACGGCTGGTCTGACAGGGAAGCTTGAATACACAGCTGGTCTGACAGGGAAGCTTGAATACACGGCAGGTCACGGCTGGTCTGACAGGGAAATAGAGCGTTTGCAATTTCTTCAGCTGATAAGGTGAACAGTGATGTGATTGGCCATGACACAGAAAACATGAAAAAGCTGATTTTACAGGGACGGGGGGAGGAGTTGAGTTGTAACTGGATTTTTTGTCATTAATAAACGTGACGATAAATAATGTGATGATTAAAAAAATAGTACATATCTCTTATAATCTAAAGTCATAAGCAGATTTGCTGATAAATCACGTTAAAAAAAAATCACATCTGCGAAATCTGTGATTTTTCACCATAACCTACGTTTTGCTTGTACATGTTCTCCTTGTCCTCGAAGGCGGCCTTTTCTGTGACTAGGAGCTCCTTGAGGCTCTCAGTCTGCTCCTGCAGCAGGCTGTAACGTTCATCACCCTCGCCCACCTTCCTGGTCAGATTTAGGACCAGCAGCTGCAGCTCCGCCAGGGAGCCCGCTCCGCTCTCCTCCGGCAACGCCTGGAAAACCACCCAAAAACCTTGTATTAGATTGTGTGGTGGGAAACCTCGTATTAGATTGTGTGGTGGGAAACCTCGTATTAGATTGTGTGGTGGGAAACCTCGTATTAGATTGTGTGGTGGGAAACCTCGTATTAGATTGTGTGGTGGGAAACCTCGTATTAGATTGTGTGGTGGGAAACCTCGTATTAGATTGTGTGGTGGGAAACCTCGTATTAGATTGTGTGGTGGGAAACCTGGTATTAGATTGTGTGGTGGGAAACCTCGTATTAGATTGTGTGGTGGGAAACCTCGTATTAGATTGTGTGGTGGGAAACCTGGTATTAGATTGTGTGGTGGGAAACCTGGTATTAGATTGTGTGGTGGGAAACCTGGTATTAGATTGTGTGGTGGGAAACCTCGTATTAGATTGTGTGGTGGGAAACCTCGTATTAGATTGTGTGGTGGGAAACCTCGTATTAGATTGTGTGGTGGGAAACCTCGTATTAGATTGTGTGGTGGGATACCTCGTATTAGATTGTGTGGTGGGAAACCTCGTATTAGATTGTGTGGTGGGAAACCTCGTATTAGATTGTGTGCATGAGGTCATGGATAATATGACTGTGCTGGTCTGGAACAAAAAGCTGCACACCCCATGTATCTCCAGGACCAGGGCTAGTGACTACTGTTACTGGAGTCCCAACATCTCTCTGAAATCCATAGTGTCCCAATAGCAGAAGCATTATTGTTGGGTCGTGCCAATTTGTCCATGTGATGTATATTTCAAGGACAATAAAGCTTCTGGAATTTGTATTTACCCTGTGCTCCGTGTCGGGTTGGGCTGGAGGCGTGGCCGTCTGCTCTCCGGTGGCCATGCCCGTCTGCAGGTGGACTATGTAGGCCTCCTTCTCTGACAGCTTCCTGTTTCGCTCCACCAGCATGGCGTCCATGTCCGCACCACGCTGCCTCTGGGCCTCCAGCTCTCGTGACTGGTAGAGGGAAAGACGTGGTCACGGGTCAGATGCACATCGGCGCACACACACAGTAGACACAACAACACTCAAACTCAAAAAAATATATACTCACTCACACACACACACACACAGTAGACACAACACTCAAACACAAAAAAGATACACACACACACACACACACACACACACACACACACACACACACACACACACACACACACACACACACACACACACACACACACACACACACACACACACACACACACACACTAGACACAACAACACTCAAACACCAAAAATATATACTCATTCACACACAATTTGGAGAATTTTCCAAACACCTTGAAGATACTGGATCAGGTACAACTAAGTATGAAAAGACAGACACACTATACATACACAATTGATGGACAAAGCAACCTGAACCACAAACATAACTAAAGACCTATTCTCTATGTAACAGTGTAGGCCTTGGCTACAAGATCGACCTGGGATGGATCGACCTGGGATGGATTGACCTGGGATGGATCGACCTGGGATGGATCGACCTAAGATGGATCGACCTGGGATGGATCGATCTGGGATGGATCGACCTGGGATGGATCGACCTGGGATGGATCGACCTGGGATGGATCGACCTGGGATGGATCGACCTGGGATGGATCGACCTAAGATGGATCGACCTGGGATGGATCGACCTGGGATGGATCGACCTGGGATGGATCGACCTGGGATGGATTGACCTGGGATGGATCGACCTGGGATGGATCGACCTAAGATGGATCGACCTGGGATGGATCGACCTAAGATGGATCGACCTGGGATGGATCGACCTGGGATGGATCGACCTGGGATGGATCGACCTGGGATGGATCGACCTGGGATGGATTGACCTGGGATGGATTGACCTAAGATGGATCGACCTAAGATGGATCGACCTAAGGTGGATCGACCTGGGGTGGATCGACCTGGGGTGGATCGACCTGGGGTGGATCGACCTGGGGTGGATCGACCTGGGATGGATCGACCTGGGATGGATCGACCTGGGATGGATCGACCTAAGATGGATCGACCTAAGATGGATTGACCTGGGATGGATCGACCTAAGATGGGTTGACCTAGGTCTAGATGAAAATTATAAATTGTGTTACATGTTATCAGGTAATAATATTAATAAAGCATGCCACCTTATCCTCCAAAGGAGATTTATAAGGGCCCAATTGTCCTTTTGTCTACTGTACATCGTTTCTGTTTATGCATACATGTGTATAGATGATGTAATGCATTATAGATGCCTCTACCATGTTTGATTAGGATTGTTTTTAGTGTCTCAAAACTGAGTGGTCCACATTGTGATTTGAAAAATCTGTATTTTGTATCATTGTGGAGTGACACTAAAATAAATGTTTCTAAACTCTTGGACACAACCCCTCATATCTCACTGACAAGGTCACACTGTTTTAAAACATAGCCATGGGATATGAACATTCCCATAGTTAAGGAAACGCGAGCAGAGCACTGTGAGACATTCTGAATAGGCCTAGTAGGAGAAATTACTTTGTAGATAAGAGGATGGAGGCAAACACCTCAGTCACATTCATTAGGGCATGACGTAGCAAAACGGTTTGCAACAGAAAACAAGTCCAGGCAGTACTTTTCTGTTTCAGTCCGTTTTCTTGCACTTGGTGCCTAATGAACAGGACACATGTTAGTTGTGGCCTGAGGGCACCTTGCAGGAGATAATAACACTACGCCAACTCATTCCTCACATCCTTGCAGGAGGATATTGGCTTCCCTTATCTGTCCGCTGGCTAAGGAAACATGGACCTGGGCTTTCTGCTCAGGAACAAGGTGATGTTTCTATTTGGAGTGGTGACATTCTCTTGTTACTACCGGTATGTAGACAAAAAAAGAAAGGGTTGTTTTAAAAAGTTAGTTCACAATCACACTGGATTGACGAAAGCCATGTTCTATACAACTCATACACAGAGTATTAAAGCCTTTTTACTGTGGAATGTTTTAGTTGTGACACACTAAAGTCCACTGGAACACTAACAACATTGTCATGGCCTTAGCTTAGTAACACAGTATTTATTTATTTGTACTGTTTATGTATGTACACTGCATTCGGAAAGTATTCAGGCCCCTTCCCTTTTTCAACATTTTGTTACGTTACAGCCTTATTCTAAAAAACTGAAATACCTTATTTACATAAGTATTCAGACCCTTTGCTATGAGACTCAAAATTAAGCTCAGGTGCATCCCGTTTCCATTGTTCATCCTTGAGATGTTTCTACAACTTGAATGGAGTCCACCTGTGGTAAATTCAATTGATTGAGCATGATTTGGAAAGGCACACACCTGTCTATATAAGGTGCCACAGTTGACAGTGCATGTCAAAGCAAAAACCAAACCATGAGGTCGAAGGAATTGTCTGTAGAGCTCCGAGACAGAATTGTGTAGAGGCACAGATCTGGGGAAGGGTACCAAAACATTTCTGCAACATTGAATGTCCCTAAGAACACAGTGGCCTCCATCATTCTTAAAAATGGAAGAAGTTTGGAACCACCAAGACTCTTCTTAGAGCTGGCCGCCCGGCCAAACTGAGCAATCGGTGGAGACGGGCCTTGGTCAGGGAGGTGACCAAGAACCCGATGGTCACGCTGACAGTGCACCAGAGTTCCTCTGTGGAGATGGGAGAACCTTCCAGAAGGACAACCATCTCTGCAGCACTCCACCAATCAGGCCTTTATGGTAGCATGGCCAGACGGAAGCCACTTCAGTAAAAGGCACATGAGAGCCTGCTAGGAGTTTGCCAAAAGGTATCTAAAGGACTGACCACGAGAAAAAAGATTCTCTGGTCTGATGAAACCAAGATTGAACTATTTGGCCTGAATGCCAAGCGTCACATCTGGAACAAACCTGGCACCATCCCTACAGTGAAGCATGGTGGTGACAGCATCATGCTGTGGGGATGTTTTTCAGCGGCAGGGACTGGGAGACTAGTCAGGGTCGAGGGAAAGATGAATGGAGAAAAGTACCGAGAGATCCTTGATGAAAACCTGCTCCAAAGCGCTCAGGACCTCAGACTGGGGCGAAGGTTCACCTCCAGCAGGTCAATGACCCTAAGCACACAGGCAATGCAGGAGCGGCTTCGGGACAAGTCTGTCAATGTCCTTGAGTGGGCCAGCCAGAGCCCGGACTTGAACCCAATCGAACATCTTTGGAGAGACCTGGAAATAGCTGTGCATCAACGCTTCCCATCTAACTTGACAGAGCTTGAGAGGATCTGCAGAGAAGAATGGGAGAAACTCTCCAAATACAAGTGTGCCAAGCTTGTAGTGTCATACCCAAGAAGACTCAAGGCTTTAATCCCTGCCAAAGGTGCTTCAACAAAGTACTGAGTAAAGGGTCTGAATTCTTATCTAAATGCGACATTTTAGTTTTTATGTTGTATAAATGTGCAGAAATGTCTAAAAACCTGTTTTTGCTTTGTAATTATGGTGTATTGTGTGTAGATTGATGAGCGAAAAATCATTTTTAATCAATTTTAGAATAAGGCTGTAACATAACAAAATGTGGGAAAAGTCTAGGGGTCTGAATACTTTCCAAATGCACCGTATATAGCAACTAAGCTTTAAACTGCAAATGTGTACATTCCCTAAACCAAACCAAGTTTCATAAGACATTATAAAGCTAGTATGAATGCTCATAGGAATGCATATACAGTGCCTATAGGAAGTTTACACCCCTTTGAACTTCCTTCACATTTTCCTGCCTCAAAATGCATTCTAAAAGGGAATAGATTCGATTTTGGTGAGGGTGTAGGTAGTACCTTGACTTCCAGTTCCTCATCTCTCTGTGACAGCTGATGCTCCAGCTCCTCCACCTTCTTCCTAAGGAGGAGGATCTTCCCGCGGCTGGCCTGCTCGCTTCCCTCTGCACCTCCCTACAGGGGTCACACGCAGGGAAAAACAGGGTCAATGGTCAGAAGGGTTACTGTGGTTTCCTGTTGCTATTGCTCACTGAACTTGGATGGGTGGATGGATGTGTCCGCCTGTGTGTGTACGTGCAAACATATGTGCATGTATGTGCATGCGTGTGTGTGAGCGTGTTTACCTTCTTACTGTGGGTGGGAGTCCCCTGGCCCCCAGCTCCACCCCCTCCTTTCTTCAGCTCCTCCAGCTGGGCGCTGAGGGAGGTGACCTTGGCTTTGTTCTGGAGACGCATCTTGGACAGCTTGGCCTCGCACGCCTCCTTCTCTGCCTGTGTAGAAAAGAAGGGGGGGAGAGAGACATGGTACCTTTAGTTAAAGCTAGGGGTGTCACACATTCACTGTATGTCTTGCTCCGATTTGGAGGGGTCGCCTACTCTTTGGAGTTATCGTGTCTTCAACATCAGGTCTTAATAAGCATAACCGTAAAAGCTCATTTGGGCTAACTGTGCCTTAAAAAGGCCATATGGTCACTGAGTTTGTGAGCTGTTTTTTTTATGTGATGCACTGTGCTGTGATCTCAGACTGCCTGAATACCTCTCACATATTAGCCAGTCTGTTTCTTCATTCGTGCACCTTGGTTGTACTGTGAGTTAGCGATAGTAGCCTATACTATTCCCTGTGGACTCCAATGCTGTTTTACTATAGAGTCTATCTATGGAGCCTCTCAGGGAGACTAAGCTATGGCCTGCCATCTATGGCTGTAGTATCAGCAGAGACCACAGTGTTTCTATTGGTCAAAAGAAATTGGTTGTAAATTCCTCAGAAGCCCTCTTGTAGACATGGGGTGCATCCCAAATTGCACTCTATTCCCTATATAGTGCAATACTTTTGACCAGGACCCATCTAATCCCTATATAGGGAATAGGGTGACATTTGGGATGCAGAAATGGTGTCAGCACTCTGTGCAGCACAAGTGGACTTTGACTTGTAAATGAATAGACAAAAGTAACTAAACCACTCCCTGCCATTGAAACAGGATGAGTGATTCTATTGTCCTGAATTAAAAACAAACTGACAGCATATGGGCCTCACTCTGCCATGGCCGTGTTTGCATTGCGCTTTCTGATAAATGCCTCTACTTTGTCCGTCACCAATCCCTGTGGCTTTAGGAGGGCCTTGAACTGCCACAATGTTGCAGTTGGTAAGAACTGATCTATGGTCAGTTTAAAAATGTTCACCTCTTAATGGTTAGGGTTAGGCATTCGGGAGAGTGTCTAGGAGCATCATCAAACTGGAGCACCCAGGACGTACCTTGAGCTGCTCGTCCTTTGTGCGCAGCGAGCCATCCTTCTCACGGATCAGCTCCTTCAGCTGGGCCACCAGCTGCTCTGTCTGGGCCAGCTGCTCCGCCACCTCCACCAGGGCTGCCTGGCCTCCTTCTCCTCCTCCAGCACCATCACCACCCTGGGGGGAGCCGAGCGCCTGGAGAGAGACCGGGGACCGAGGGTAGGATGGGGGAGGGAGGGAGATATGGTAGAGAGCCAGGAGGGGGAGACAGACAGACGAGAAGAGAGAGAGAAACGAGGAGAGAGAGAGACGAGGAGAGAGAGACAGAGAGAAAGAGACAAGAGAGAGAGAGAGACACAGAGCGAGACAAGGCGAGAGAGAGGCGATGAGAGAGAGCAACGAAGAGAGACAAGAAGAGAGACAAGGAGAGCGAGAGAGATGAAAAGAGACGAGGAGAGCGAGACGAGGAGAGCGAGACGAGGAGAGCGAGATGAGAGACAAGAGACACAGAGCGAGACAAGACGAGAGAGAGGCGAGGAGAGAGACGAGGAGAGAGAGAGCGACGAGGAGAGAGAGCGACGAGGAGAGAGAGAGAGCGACGAGGAGAGAGAGAGAGCGACGAGGAGAGACAAGGAGAGACCGAGACGAGGAGAGAGAGCAACAAGGAGAGACAGACAAGGAGAGAGAGACAATCTGTTAGTGAAAACAGAAAGCTAGCCTTCGCTGGGACAGAGGAGGGCACGGTATGGATGAGAAAGAGATGGGGTATACACAGGGGGACAGCTCCATGTCTTCACTATGGTAATGTATGGAGGGATTCTAGATGTGTGAGGACTGAATAGGTTTCAGCTAACAACATAGCCCAACTCCAATAAACGACTTATACAAACAGCTAAGGGATAAGAACAAGAAGAATGGGCTAGGCTAGGAACTGAAAGGAAAAGTCTGTGGGGTTGTTGTTAGGGGTTGATTGTCGTGAATTGGGGCGGAGGTGTGGGGGGCTAGCTGTGGCTTCACTACAGGAAGTATGAGTTCTGATCCCCACACAGTCAAAAGCTGTGTGCTCAGCACTCTCCCTAATCCCCCCCCCCCATCTATGGGGTTATGGGCTGATGGCTTTGGAAGAACACACACGACATTACACACACAGAAATGGGCACACTACATGTACATAGCACAGGTGCATTCCTTCACAAACAGACATATTGGTTTGATACTTACTCCCTGGCCAGGCCCGCCCTCTTCATTGGAAAACCACTTCAGCATGGTTTAGAGTGCTACTTCCTGGGGTCAAATAAACAACAGGGACATTTGGTCCACAACCAAAGCATTTAAACAAATAGGCTACCCTACACATAACCATGACAACTAACACAGGACATTCAATGGAATTCGGGATAACAATGACTAAACCTAATCTGAGCTGGAAGCACTACTGCGGCTAGGCTAAAACTTAAGCGGCCTATCAAATTCAAGCTTCAGTGAAGCTCTGAAGCTCTTGCATCAGAAGTTGAGTCATGGAGCTGTCTTGAGGGCTGTTTTCAACAACAAAAACATAGCAATGTCAGTTTCAGATCCTGGGGCTTTTTGAAGGCCTGTGCCACATAATTAATTTGGGAACACCAAACATATCCCGGTCCACAGAAATGTTGGAATGTCCCCCAAGAGGATCCTCAGGCTCTAGGACCCAATACTAGCCTAGGTATTGTGAGTAGTGTGGAATGTATGAGTGAAAACAAGCATGCAAGCTTACATATAGTAGATTTTTTACATGTTTTAAAGCAAACTCTAAAAAATAGTTTTTATTTGTTTTCTTCTTGTGACAGCAAATCCGTTAACTTTTTAATTTCCACAACTACACTAGGGTGTCAAATAGCCTATGTTTGTGAAATGGTGTCTATCCATAGCCTAACTGACATAACGCAAGACTAAGATAAGACATAGGCCTACGGTATTCACCCCGTTGCAACTGATGTTTTTCAACAGAATCCGACTAATGAATACACCCATTTGTTAGGCTACTGCACCTTCGAGTGCAACACAGTGAGGCTACATTGGTTCCCACTCACAGACTAGCCTATTCCATGAACAGCTTGTTACATGCCAGGGATAAAGCGTTTCAGAGTAGGAGTGCTGATCAAGGACCCCCCCTGTCCATATAACCTTACTCATTATGACTGAAAAGACTAAACTGATCCAAGATCAGCACTCTGAGACTCATTGTGAATACAGGCCCAGGTCTGTAACCGGTGCCTCCGTACATTGACTCTGTACCAGCACCCCCATGTATATAGTCTCGCTATTGTTATTTTACTGTTTGCTCTTGAATTACTTGTTACTATTATTTCTTCTTATTATTTATTTTTTTAACTGCATTGTTGGTTAGGGGCTCATTAGTAAACATTTCACTTTAAGGTGAAAAAAATACCTGTTGTATTCGGCACATGTGACTAATACAATTTGATTTGAGATCATGTTAGTGGAGAGGAGTGAGGAATCACTCAATTCTGGCTGCTACTAATGACAATGAGCAGTGGGTTGTTTATGATTCTGCAATCTAGACAGGTAAGGTGAGTTGTTATATTGCACAACAAGGGCTGGAAGCCAGTCATTTAACTGAGTGGCTTGAGATGCTGGCAGCCAAAAAACTTAGCTGTTTGACGCACATGTCACATGACATACAGCCAGGAGAAAATCAGGCCAAACCAGTTCACTCATGCATACAACAAGTCATGCCACTCCCTCTGTGCCCAGCTGCCCAAATATCATTCCTCGGTTTCACTGGCCCGTAACAGAACAACGTTAATAATCTCAAGCAGAAAAATGCTGGGTTGGCCCTACGAGGTTTATGACATTATCAGCCGCAGGCACCGCTGAATATCATCGACATTATTAGTAACGTGATATATAGTCATCTTTTGGCTGCTGGTTTGGAAATCCTTAATAACATGGTAGTTAGTAATGGTTTAATAATGGCTTTGAAAGATACCCGGCTGACTTCACGTGTTTGTACATGTCCGCAAACTATTGTAAACTAGCTGGAATGGAGGCGCTTGTTCAGTTCATGTTCGTTCATTGGGCTGACACTTGCTAACTACATTTACATGTGTCATTTAGCAGACGCTCTTATCCAGCCTGTGACACAGGAGCTAACGTTGCCTGCCCCCTAAGTAACGTTACCTAGCTAGCTAACGTTGCTGTAACATAAACATTTACATTTTAGTTAGCCAGCTCGACGTGGCATGCGAAATATATTAGCAAGCAAAACCTGTTCTATAACGTTGCCTCCACTATATAACTAAAGGTTACCTAATGAGTATTATAATATAATTTGTCAGCTAGAAACCTTATCTAAGCCAGTCAGCAGCTGACAATTTTGCTAACGTTAGCTAGCATTAGCAGCTGCTTGCACTTGTCAGACAGCAAAACCCAAACGCTTACCCAATTTATCGCTTCATAAAGATGTTCATTCACATATTATATAATGAAATCGTCAAATGGCGCATGTTTATTGCTCAAGTTAAGAAATCACAAGAGATCCGAGGTATCCTTCAATCATCAGCGGCCATGTTCGTCAGGTGGATAAAAACAGCGAAGGCACGCACGCGCTGTGAAGGCAGGCAACGACGCTCCTACTGCGATGCTGCGTGCGCTTTCCCGAGGTATATCATCTTTATAAGTACAGTATGTGTAGCCCTTCATATATACAGTGAGTCATTGGTGTAGCCCAGGGATGGGCAACTTTGATGATGGGGGGGCACAAAAAATATGAGCTCATCATGCAACAATTGGCTGTTGAGACTGTTCTGTTATTTGTTTTATTTTATGAATGGTAATTCACTACAAAGCTGTATTCTGTTTTAGGGGGGTTTGATCCAAGGGCCTTCAAAAGGAGGTCGCATGGACGCCAGTTGCCCATCCCCGGTGTTAATGTTTTTATTTTACCTTTATTTAACTAGACAAGTCAGTTAAGAACAAATTCTTATTTACAATGATGGCCTACACCGGCCAAACACGGACGACGTTGAGCCAATTGTGCACCGCTCTTTTGGATCCCAATCACGGCCGGTTGTGATACAGCCTGGATTCGAACCAGTGACGCCTCTAACACTGAAATGCAGTTCCTTAGACCGCTGCGCCACTTGGGAGCTTATCTAGGTTTCTAGGGTCCAACTTTTAAGGTTTTTTAATGCCGTGTAAAATCGGTCAATTCAAGTTGGAGGAAATAAATCAACCCTGAAGTCTGTAGATCTTCAGTAATTTTAACAATTTAAAATGTTATGATTTTCAAGAATTTGATTCCAAATTGATGGAGTCTACAATTGTCCTATACTGAGACTGTGATTTATTTTCTTTAAAATGTATACTGAACAAAACCCATTGATTTTCAAAGTTTAAAGGGATACTTCAGGATTTTGGCAATGAAGCCCTTTACTTCCCCAGAGTCAGATAAACTCGTGGATACCATTTGTCTCTCATTAGCACAATTGCTAACTAGCGTTGGAGCAATGACTGGAAGTCTATGGTAACTGATAGCATGCTAGTAAATACTATTGACTTCCAGTCATTGCGCTAACGCCAGTTAGTGACGGCTCATGAAACTACCTCTAACTTCCTTCATACTGGATGTGGAGGCTGCTAACGGGAGGACGGCTCATAATAATGGCCGGAATGGAGCAAATGGAATGACATCAAACACATGGAAACCATGTTTGATGGATTTAATACCATTCCACCTTTTCCACTCCAGCCATTACCACGAGCCCGTCCTCCCCAATTAAGGTGCCACCAACCTCCTGTGGTAGAGACATAAAAAATAGCATCTGGCTCTGGGGAAGTAGATTAAGGTCTTCATTGCCAAAATCCCAAGGTATCTTTTTAACAAACCATAGAGCTCTATGCACAATGACTAATTTTAACAATTTTACAAAAACACATTAACAGGAAGAACTGTGCAGATACAAAGTTTGGTAACATAATAAAACAGGGAGATTAAACTGTAATTCTGCTACCAAATATAGCATCTGCAGTTCTTCCACTAAATATATTATTATTATTTACTGTATAAATTGGTCAAAGTAGTCATTGTGCATAGTTGTATGTTTTGTTCAGCTTTGAAATCATTGTTTTTTGTTTGGCATTAAAGTGAAAAATTGGAGTCTCAGCATAATTCCGTTACCA
>NC_092118.1:30699250-30712456 GCF_045679555.1 Salvelinus alpinus
TAAAGTAGAGAGGGGAGAGGCTAAGGGAGAGAGGAGAGAGGCTAAAGGAGGAGAGGGAGAGAGGCTGAATTAGAGAGGAGAGAGGGGAGAGGCTCAGAGGAGAGAGGAGAGAGGACTAAAAGGAGAGAGGAGAGAGACTAAAAGGAGAAAGGAGAGAGGCTGAGAACTAGAGAGCAGAGAGCCGCTGCGAGTAAAGAGGGGAGAGGCTATGAGTAGAGAGGAGAGAGGCTGAAGTGGAGAGGAGAGAGGCTAAAGTAGAGAGGAGAGAGGGGAGAGGCTGAGACTGAGAGAGGGAAGAGAGGAGAGAGGCTGGAGTTAGAGAGGGGAGAGGTTTTAGGAGAGAGGATAGAGGCTAAAGTAGAGAGGAGAGAGGCTAAAGTAGAGAGGGGAGAGGCTAAAGTAGAGAGGAGAGAGGCTAAAGTAGAGAGGAGAGAGGCTAAAGTAGAGAGGAGAGAGGGGAGAGGCTACAGTAGAGAGGAGAGAGGATAGAGGCTAAAGTAGAGAGGAGAGAGCCGAGGTAAAGGACAAGGTAAACAGCAGGGCAGCAGGAAAGCACACTGTGGGCATGTGTTCAGCTGGGGCTGGGTTGGGTTTGGCTGGAGCGGGCAGGGATGAGACGAGGAGGTTGGAAGGGGTGGCATCTGGGGACCCGCTTAAAAGGACATGCAGATATCATTAAAGGGGCTTGGTGGGGCTTGACTGCACCTTTCTCCACAGCCATCTGGGTGTGGATGTCAGCATCCTGTAGTGTCTGCAGTAGGGGAGATCTGAAATGAGAGAAGGAGGGCGAGGAGGATGGGAGAGATATGAGGGGAAAGGCAGGGAGAGAGAGCGCGGGGGAAGAGAATGAGGTCAAATAGAGCAGGGGGACGCAGAGAGAAGAGACGAGAAGAGAGAGGTCAGGGTGGGGGAGGATCAGAGAAAGAGGAGAAGAGGGGAGTGGAGAGGAGAGAGGGGGAGAGAGAGGGAAGAGAAGAGCGCGGGGGAGAGAGAGACGGGGAGAGGAGAAAGGAGAGAGAGGAGAGAGAGAAGAGAGAGAGAAGAGAGGTCAGGGTGGGGAGGATCAAGAGGAGAAGAGGGGAGTGAGAGGAGAGAGGGGGAGAGAGAGGAAAGAGAAGAGCGAGGGGGAGAGAGAGACGGGGAGGGAAAGGAGAGAGAGGAGAGAGAAGAGAGAGAGGGAGAGAGAGACGGGGAGAGAGAGGAGAGAGAAGAGAGAGAGGGAGAGAGAAGAGAGAGACGGGGAGTGAGAGGAGAGAGGGGGAGAGAGGAGAGAGAAGAGAGAGAGGGAGAGAGAGACGGGGAGAGAGAGGAGAGAGAAGAGAGAGAGGGAGAGAGAAGAGAGAGACGGGGAGTGAGAGGAGAGAGGGAGAGAGAGAGAGGAGAGAGAAGAGAGAGAGGGAGAGAGAGACGGGGAGAGAGAGGAGAGAGAAGAGAGAGAGGGAGAGAGAGACGGGGAGTGAGAGGAGAGAGGAGAGAGAGGGAGAGAGAAGAGAGAGAGAGAGAGAAGAGAGAGACGGGGAGTGAGAGGAGAGAGGTCGGGGTGGGGAGGATCTAATCAAGAAGAGAAAGGGGAGTGAGAAGAGAGAGAAGAGATAAAGGGAGAGAGAGACAGGGAGTGAGAGGAGAGAGAGGGAGAGAGAGGAGAGAGGGGAGTGAGAGGAGAGAGGGGAGGGGGAGGAGAGAGGGGAGTGAGAGGAGAGAGAGAAGAGAGAGACGGGGAGTGAGAGGAGAGAGAGGGGGAGAGAGGAGTGGGGGGAGTGAGAGTAGAGAGAGAAGAGAGAGACGGGGAGTGAGAGGAGAGAGAGGGGGAGAGAGGAGTGGGGGGGAGTGAGATTAGAGAGGGGGAGTGAGAGGAGAGACAGGGACAGAGAGGAGAGAGGGGAGTGAGAGGAGAGAGGGGGAGTGAGAGGGGAGAGAGAGGGAGAGAGAAGAGAAAGAGGGAGAGAGAGGAGAGAGCGGGACAGAGAGGAGAGAGAGAGGGAGAGAGAGGAGAGAGAGGGGGAGAGAGGAGAGAGGTGGAGAGAGAGGGGGAGAGAGAGGAGAGAAAGGGAGAGAGACGAGAGCGGGGGAGAGAGAGGAGAGAGAGGGAAAGAGAGGAGAGAGAGAGAGAGAGGAGAGAGGGGGAGAGAGAGGAGAGAGGGAGAAAGAGGAGAGAGGGGGAGAGAGGAGAGAGAGAGAGAGAGAGAGAGAGAGAGAGAGAGAGAGAGAGAGAGAGAGAGAGAGAGAGAGAGAGAGAGAGAGAGAGAGAGAGAGAGAGAGAGAGAGAGAGAGAGAGAGAGAGAGGGGGAGAGAGAGAGCTCCCTCTCTCTCTCTCTCTCTCTCTCTCTCTCTCTCTCTCTCTCTCTCTCTCTCTCTCTCTCTCTCTCTCTCTCTCTCTCTCTCTCTCTCTCTCTCTCTCTCTCTCTCTCTCTCTCTCTCTCCCCCTCTCTCTCTCTCTCTCTCTCTCTCTCTCAGACCAACACAGAGAAGTGGGCCAGAGCACACTAGTCTCTCCTTCAGTCCCTCCCTTCAGCTGATGTCTATCGCTGAAACCTGAAGTAGGCTACTGTGACTGTCACTTGGTTGAGTGATTTGTATTAATGCTTTACTTCAGAGTATGGAATCCCATGAAGGGCGAAATTGCGCCTAGATGCAGATCTTGGGTCAGTTTTTAATTTCCCCCATTATGTATTGCATACTATTCTGCTATGCTGTATCTGTGACAGGGTTAACATGCTGTAAAGGCAGACAGAGGATGTTAGACATGCATCATGTGAGACGAGAAAAGGACATTTACAGTGTTGATGTGAATGCAGTTCTATACAGTACAGGCTATGGCCTGGTTTTCACATCTCTCTCTCCCCCTCTCTCTCTCTCTCTCTCTCTCTCTCTCTCTCTCTCTCTCTCTCTCTCTCTCTCTCTCTCTCTCTCTCTCTCTCTCTCTCTCTCTCTCTCTCTCTCTCTCTCTCTCTTTACAGACTCAGTGAGCATAGCCTTGCTATTGAGAAAGGCCGCCGTAGGCAGACATGGCTCTCAAGAGAAGACAGGCTATGTGCACACTGCCCACAAAATGAGGTGGAAACTGAGCTGCACTTCCTAACCTCCTGCCCAATGTATGACCATATTAGAGAGACATATTTCCCTCAGATTACACAGATCCACAAAGAATTCGAAAACAAATCCAATTTTGATAAACTCCCATATCTACTGGGTGAAATTCCACAGTGTGCCATCACAGCAGCAAGATTTGTGACCTGTTGCCACAAGAAAAGGGCAACCAGTGAAGAACAAACACCACTGTAAATACAACCCATATTTATGTTTATTTATTTTAACTTGTGTGCTTTAACCATTTGTACATTGTTACAACACTGCATATATATAATATGACATTTGTAATGTCTTTATTGTTTTGAAACTTCTGTATGTGTAATGTTTACTGTTCATTTTTATTGTTTATTTGACTTTTGTATATTACCTACCTCACTTGCTTTGGCAATGTTAACACATGTTTCCCATGCCAATAAAGCCCCTTGAATTGAATTGAATTGAATTGAGAGAGAGAGAGAGAGAGAGAGAGAGAGAGAGACTGACACCCCTATCAGACCACAGCAAAATCACAGTCTACTTGAACAGAGCAATACTCAATCATGAGGCATCAAAGCCAAAGGAACTGAGTAACATTAAGAAATGCTATAGATGGAAGGAATGCAGTTTGGAAACCTACCAAAAAACAATTAGGCAACAGCAAATTCAATCCCTTTTAGACAACTTCCTGGGTAAAATGTTCCACTGCAATAGTGAAGGTGTAAACTTGGCAGTAGAAAATCTTAACAGTATATTTGACCTCTCAGCTTCCCTATCAAATCTAAAAATCTCAAATAGAAAACCGAAGAAAATGAACAACAATGACAAATGGTTTGATAAAGAATGCAAAAATCTAAGAAATAAATTGAGGAACCTGTCCAACCAAAAACATAGAGACCCGGAAAACCTGAGTCTACGCCTTCACTATGGCGAATCACTAAAACAATACAGAAATACACTACGGAAAAAGAAGGAACAGCACGTCAGAAATCAGCTCAATGTAATTGAAGACTCCATAGACTCTAACCAATTCTGGGAAAATTGGAAAACACTAAACAAACAACAACACGAAGAATTATCTATCCAAAATGGAGATGTATGGGTAAACCACTTCTCCAATCTTTTTGGCTCTATAACAAAGAATAAAGAACAAAAACATATACATGATCAAATACAAATCCTAGAATCAACTATTAAAGACTACCAGAACCCATTGGATTCTCCAATTACCTTGAATGAGTTACAGGACAAAATAAAAACCCTCAAACCCAAAAAGGCCTGTGGTGTTGATGGTATCCTTAATGAAATGATCAAATATACAGACAACAAATTCCAATTGGCTATACTAAAACTCTTTAACATCGTCCTTAGCTCTGGCATCTTCCCCAATATTTGGAACCAAGGACTGATCACCCCAATCCACAAAAGTGGAGACAAATTTGACCCCAATAACTACCGTGGAATATGCGTCAACAGTAACCTTGGGAAAATACTCTGCATTATCATTAACAGCAGACTCGTACATTTCCTCAATGAAAACAATGTACTGAGCAAATGTCAAATTGGCTTTTTACCAAATTACCGTACAACAGACCATGTATTCACCCTACACACCCTAATTGACAACCAAACAAACCAAAACAAAGGCAAAGTCTTCTCATGCTTTGTTGATTTCAAAAAAGCCTTCGACTCAATTTGGCATGAGGGTCTGCTATACAAATTGATGGAAAGTGGTGTTGGGGGTAAAACATACGACATTATAAAATCCATGTACACAAACAACAAGTGTGCGGTTAAAATTGGCAAAAAACACACACATTTCTTCACACAGGGTCGTGGGGTGAGACAGGGATGCAGCTTAAGCCCCACCCTCTTCAACATATATATCAACGAATTGGCGCGGGCACTAGAACAGTCTGCAGCACCCGGTCTCACCCTACTAGAATCCGAAGTCAAATGTCTACTGTTTGCTGATGATCTGGTGCTTCTGTCACCAACCAAGGAGGGCCTACAGCAGCACCTAGATCTTCTGCACAGATTCTGTCAGACCTGGGCCCTGACAGTAAATCTCAGTAAGACCAAAATAATGGTGTTCCAAAAAAGGTCCAGTCACCAGGACCACAAATTCCATCTAGACACCGTTGCCCTAGAGCACACAAAAAACTATACATACCTCGGCCTAAACATCAGCACCACAGGTAACTTCCACAAAGCTGTGAACGATCTGAGAGACAAGGCAAGAAGGGCCTTCTATGCCATCAAAAGGAACATACATTTCAACATACCAATTAGGATCTGGCTAAAAATACTTGAATCAGTCATAGAGCCCATTGCCCTTTATGGTTGTGAGGTCTGGGGTCCGCTCACCAACCAAGATTTCACAAAATGGGACAAACACCAAATTGAGACTCTGCATGCAGAATTCTGCAAAAATATCCTCCGTGTACAACGTAGAACACCAAATAATGCATGCAGAGCAGAATTAGGCCGATACCCACTAATTATCAAAATCCAGAAAAGAGCCGTTAAATTCTACAACCACCTAAAAGGAAGCGATTCCCAAACCTTCCATAACAAAGCCATCACCTACAGAGAGATGAACCTGGAGAAGAGTCCCCTAAGCAAGCTGGTCCTAGGGCTCTGTTCACAAACACAAACACACCCCACAGAGCCCCAGGACAACAGCACAATTAGACCCAACCAAATCATGAGAAAACAAAAAGATAATTACTTGACACATTGGAAAGAATTAACAAAAAAACAGAGCAAACTAGAATGCTATTTGGCCCTAAACAGAGAGTACACAGTGGCAGAATACCTGACCACTGTGACTGACCCAAACTTAAGGAAAGCTTTGACTATGTACAGACTCAGTGAGCATAGCCTTGCTATTGAGAAAGGCCGCCGTAGGCAGACATGGCTCTCAAGAGAAGACAGGCTATGTGCACACTGCCCACAAAATGAGGTGGAAACTGAGCTGCACTTCCTAACCTCCTGCCCAATGTATGACCATATTAGAGAGACATATTTCCCTCAGATTACACAGATCCACAAAGAATTCGAAAACAAATCCAATTTTGATAAACTCCCATATCTACTGGGTGAAATTCCACAGTGTGCCATCACAGCAGCAAGATTTGTGACCTGTTGCCACAAGAAAAGGGCAACCAGTGAAGAACAAACACCACTGTAAATACAACCCATATTTATGTTTATTTATTTTAACTTGTGTGCTTTAACCATTTGTACATTGTTACAACACTGCATATATATAATATGACATTTGTAATGTCTTTATTGTTTTGAAACTTCTGTATGTGTAATGTTTACTGTTCATTTTTATTGTTTATTTGACTTTTGTATATTACCTACCTCACTTGCTTTGGCAATGTTAACACATGTTTCCCATGCCAATAAAGCCCCTTGAATTGAATTGAATTGAGAGAGAGAGAGAGAGAGAGAGAGAGAGAGAGAGAGAGAGAGAGAGGGAGAGAGAGAGAGAGAGAGAGAGAGAGAGAGAGAGAGAGAGAGAGAGAGAGAGAGAGAGAGAGAGAGAGAGAGAGAGAGAGAGAGAGAGAGAAAGAGAGAGAGGGAGAGAGAGAGAGAGAGAGAGAGAGAGAGAGAGAGAGAGAGAGAGAGAGAGAGAGAGAGAGAGAGAGAGAGAGAGAGAGAGAGAGGGGGAGAGAGAGAGAGAGAGAGAGAGAGAGAGAGAGAGAGAGAGAGAGAGAGAGAGAGAGAGAGAGAGAGAGAGAGAGAGAGAGAGAGAGAGAGAGAGAGAGAGAGGCATCAAAGCCAAAGGAACTGAGTAACATTAAGAAATGCTATAGATGGAAGGAATGCAGTTTGGAAACCTACCAAAAAACAATTAGGCAACAGCAAATTCAATCCCTTTTAGACAACTTCCTGGGTAAAATGTTCCACTGCAATAGTGAAGGTGTAAACTTGGCAGTAGAAAATCTTAACAGTATATTTGACCTCTCAGCTTCCCTATCAAATCTAAAAATCTCAAATAGAAAACCGAAGAAAATGAACAACAATGACAAATGGTTTGATAAAGAATGCAAAAATCTAAGAAATAAATTGAGGAACCTGTCCAACCAAAAACATAGAGACCCGGAAAACCTGAGTCTACGCCTTCACTATGGCGAATCACTAAAACAATACAGAAATACACTACGGAAAAAGAAGGAACAGCACGTCAGAAATCAGCTCAATGTAATTGAAGACTCCATAGACTCTAACCAATTCTGGGAAAATTGGAAAACACTAAACAAACAACAACACGAAGAATTATCTATCCAAAATGGAGATGTATGGGTAAACCACTTCTCCAATCTTTTTGGCTCTATAACAAAGAATAAAGAACAAAAACATATACATGATCAAATACAAATCCTAGAATCAACTATTAAAGACTACCAGAACCCATTGGATTCTCCAATTACCTTGAATGAGTTACAGGACAAAATAAAAACCCTCAAACCCAAAAAGGCCTGTGGTGTTGATGGTATCCTTAATGAAATGATCAAATATACAGACAACAAATTCCAATTGGCTATACTAAAACTCTTTAACATCGTCCTTAGCTCTGGCATCTTCCCCAATATTTGGAACCAAGGACTGATCACCCCAATCCACAAAAGTGGAGACAAATTTGACCCCAATAACTACCGTGGAATATGCGTCAACAGTAACCTTGGGAAAATACTCTGCATTATCATTAACAGCAGACTCGTACATTTCCTCAATGAAAACAATGTACTGAGCAAATGTCAAATTGGCTTTTTACCAAATTACCGTACAACAGACCATGTATTCACCCTACACACCCTAATTGACAACCAAACAAACCAAAACAAAGGCAAAGTCTTCTCATGCTTTGTTGATTTCAAAAAAGCCTTCGACTCAATTTGGCATGAGGGTCTGCTATACAAATTGATGGAAAGTGGTGTTGGGGGTAAAACATACGACATTATAAAATCCATGTACACAAACAACAAGTGTGCGGTTAAAATTGGCAAAAAACACACACATTTCTTCACACAGGGTCGTGGGGTGAGACAGGGATGCAGCTTAAGCCCCACCCTCTTCAACATATATATCAACGAATTGGCGCGGGCACTAGAACAGTCTGCAGCACCCGGTCTCACCCTACTAGAATCCGAAGTCAAATGTCTACTGTTTGCTGATGATCTGGTGCTTCTGTCACCAACCAAGGAGGGCCTACAGCAGCACCTAGATCTTCTGCACAGATTCTGTCAGACCTGGGCCCTGACAGTAAATCTCAGTAAGACCAAAATAATGGTGTTCCAAAAAAGGTCCAGTCACCAGGACCACAAATTCCATCTAGACACCGTTGCCCTAGAGCACACAAAAAACTATACATACCTCGGCCTAAACATCAGCACCACAGGTAACTTCCACAAAGCTGTGAACGATCTGAGAGACAAGGCAAGAAGGGCCTTCTATGCCATCAAAAGGAACATACATTTCAACATACCAATTAGGATCTGGCTAAAAATACTTGAATCAGTCATAGAGCCCATTGCCCTTTATGGTTGTGAGGTCTGGGGTCCGCTCACCAACCAAGATTTCACAAAATGGGACAAACACCAAATTGAGACTCTGCATGCAGAATTCTGCAAAAATATCCTCCGTGTACAACGTAGAACACCAAATAATGCATGCAGAGCAGAATTAGGCCGATACCCACTAATTATCAAAATCCAGAAAAGAGCCGTTAAATTCTACAACCACCTAAAAGGAAGCGATTCCCAAACCTTCCATAACAAAGCCATCACCTACAGAGAGATGAACCTGGAGAAGAGTCCCCTAAGCAAGCTGGTCCTAGGGCTCTGTTCACAAACACAAACACACCCCACAGAGCCCCAGGACAACAGCACAATTAGACCCAACCAAATCATGAGAAAACAAAAAGATAATTACTTGACACATTGGAAAGAATTAACAAAAAAACAGAGCAAACTAGAATGCTATTTGGCCCTAAACAGAGAGTACACAGTGGCAGAATACCTGACCACTGTGACTGACCCAAACTTAAGGAAAGCTTTGACTATGTACAGACTCAGTGAGCATAGCCTTGCTATTGAGAAAGGCCGCCGTAGGCAGACATGGCTCTCAAGAGAAGACAGGCTATGTGCACACTGCCCACAAAATGAGGTGGAAACTGAGCTGCACTTCCTAACCTCCTGCCCAATGTATGACCATATTAGAGAGACATATTTCCCTCAGATTACACAGATCCACAAAGAATTCGAAAACAAATCCAATTTTGATAAACTCCCATATCTACTGGGTGAAATTCCACAGTGTGCCATCACAGCAGCAAGATTTGTGACCTGTTGCCACAAGAAAAGGGCAACCAGTGAAGAACAAACACCACTGTAAATACAACCCATATTTATGTTTATTTATTTTAACTTGTGTGCTTTAACCATTTGTACATTGTTACAACACTGCATATATATAATATGACATTTGTAATGTCTTTATTGTTTTGAAACTTCTGTATGTGTAATGTTTACTGTTCATTTTTATTGTTTATTTGACTTTTGTATATTACCTACCTCACTTGCTTTGGCAATGTTAACACATGTTTCCCATGCCAATAAAGCCCCTTGAATTGAAAATTGAATTGAGAGAGAGAGAGAGAGAGAGAGAGAGAGAGAGAGAGAGAGAGAGAGAGAGAGGGGGAGAGAGAGAGAGAGAGAGAGAGAGAGAGAGAGAGAGAGAGAGAGAGAGAGAGAGAGAGAGAGAGAGAGAGAGAGAGAGAGAGAAAGAGAGAGAGGGAGAGAGAGAGAGAGAGAGAGAGAGAGAGAGAGAGAGAGAGAGAGAGAGAGAGAGAGAGAGAGAGAGAGAGAGAGAGGGGGAGAGAGAGAGAGAGAGAGAGAGAGAGAGAGAGAGAGAGAGAGAGAGAGAGAGAGAGAGAGAGAGAGAGAGAGAAGAGAGAGAGAGAGAGAGAGAGAGAGAGAGAGAGAGAGAGAGAGAGAGAGAGAGAGAGAGAGAGAGAGAGAGAGAAAGAGAGAGAGAGAGAGAGAAAGAGAGAGAGAGAGAGAGAGAGAGAGAGAGAGAGAGATTGGCTATACTAAAACTCTTTAACATCGTCCTTAGCTCTGGCATCTTCCCCAATATTTGGAACCAAGGACTGATCACCCCAATCCACAAAAGTGGAGACAAATTTGACCCCAATAACTACCGTGGAATATGCGTCAACAGTAACCTTGGGAAAATACTCTGCATTATCATTAACAGCAGACTCGTACATTTCCTCAATGAAAACAATGTACTGAGCAAATGTCAAATTGGCTTTTTACCAAATTACCGTACAACAGACCATGTATTCACCCTACACACCCTAATTGACAACCAAACAAACCAAAACAAAGGCAAAGTCTTCTCATGCTTTGTTGATTTCAAAAAAGCCTTCGACTCAATTTGGCATGAGGGTCTGCTATACAAATTGATGGAAAGTGGTGTTGGGGGTAAAACATACGACATTATAAAATCCATGTACACAAACAACAAGTGTGCGGTTAAAATTGGCAAAAAACACACACATTTCTTCACACAGGGTCGTGGGGTGAGACAGGGATGCAGCTTAAGCCCCACCCTCTTCAACATATATATCAACGAATTGGCGCGGGCACTAGAACAGTCTGCAGCACCCGGTCTCACCCTACTAGAATCCGAAGTCAAATGTCTACTGTTTGCTGATGATCTGGTGCTTCTGTCACCAACCAAGGAGGGCCTACAGCAGCACCTAGATCTTCTGCACAGATTCTGTCAGACCTGGGCCCTGACAGTAAATCTCAGTAAGACCAAAATAATGGTGTTCCAAAAAAGGTCCAGTCACCAGGACCACAAATTCCATCTAGACACCGTTGCCCTAGAGCACACAAAAAACTATACATACCTCGGCCTAAACATCAGCACCACAGGTAACTTCCACAAAGCTGTGAACGATCTGAGAGACAAGGCAAGAAGGGCCTTCTATGCCATCAAAAGGAACATAAATTTCAACATACCAATTAGGATCTGGCTAAAAATACTTGAATCAGTCATAGAGCCCATTGCCCTTTATGGTTGTGAGGTCTGGGGTCCGCTCACCAACCAAGATTTCACAAAATGGGACAAACACCAAATTGAGACTCTGCATGCAGAATTCTGCAAAAATATCCTCCGTGTACAACGTAGAACACCAAATAATGCATGCAGAGCAGAATTAGGCCGATACCCACTAATTATCAAAATCCAGAAAAGAGCCGTTAAATTCTACAACCACCTAAAAGGAAGCGATTCCCAAACCTTCCATAACAAAGCCATCACCTACAGAGAGATGAACCTGGAGAAGAGTCCCCTAAGCAAGCTGGTCCTAGGGCTCTGTTCACAAACACAAACACACCCCACAGAGCCCCAGGACAACAGCACAATTAGACCCAACCAAATCATGAGAAAACAAAAAGATAATTACTTGACACATTGGAAAGAATTAACAAAAAAACAGAGCAAACTAGAATGCTATTTGGCCCTAAACAGAGAGTACACAGTGGCAGAATACCTGACCACTGTGACTGACCCAAACTTAAGGAAAGCTTTGACTATGTACAGACTCAGTGAGCATAGCCTTGCTATTGAGAAAGGCCGCCGTAGGCAGACATGGCTCTCAAGAGAAGACAGGCTATGTGCACACTGCCCACAAAATGAGGTGGAAACTGAGCTGCACTTCCTAACCTCCTGCCCAATGTATGACCATATTAGAGAGACATATTTCCCTCAGATTACACAGATCCACAAAGAATTCGAAAACAAATCCAATTTTGATAAACTCCCATATCTACTGGGTGAAATTCCACAGTGTGCCATCACAGCAGCAAGATTTGTGACCTGTTGCCACAAGAAAAGGGCAACCAGTGAAGAACAAACACCACTGTAAATACAACCCATATTTATGTTTATTTATTTTAACTTGTGTGCTTTAACCATTTGTACATTGTTACAACACTGCATATATATAATATGACATTTGTAATGTCTTTATTGTTTTGAAACTTCTGTATGTGTAATGTTTACTGTTCATTTTTATTGTTTATTTGACTTTTGTATATTACCTACCTCACTTGCTTTGGCAATGTTAACACATGTTTCCCATGCCAATAAAGCCCCTTGAATTGAATTGAAAATTGAGAGAAAGAGAGAGAGGGGGAGAGAGAGAGAGAGAGAGAGAGAGAGAGAGAGAGAGAGAGAGAGAGAGAGAGAGAGAGAGAGAGAGAGAGAGAGAGAGAGAGAGAGAGAGAGAGAGAGAGAGAGAGAGAGAGAGAGAGAGAGAGAGAGAGAGAGAGAGAGAGAGAGAGAGAGAGAGAGAGAGAGAGAGAGAGAGAGAGAGAGAGAGAGAGAGAGAGAAAGAGAGAGAGGGGGAGAGAGAGAGAGAGAGAGAGAGAGAGAGAGAGAGAGAGAGAGAGAGAGAGGGGGAGAGAGAGAGAGAGAGAGAGGGGGGGGGGGGGAAGCTAATTGTGATTATTCCCCCACACTGGGAAGAATCAACCAAAGAACTGCAAATTGGAATGCCATCTGGCCCTAAACAGAGAGAAGAATACCTGACCACTGTGACTGACCCAACATTAAGAAAATCCTTGAATATGTACAGACTCAGTGAACATAGCCTTGCTATTGAGAAAGGCCGCCATAGACAGACCTGGCTCTTGAGTGAAGACAGGCTATGTGCACACTGCCCACAAAATGAGGTGGAAACTGAGCTACACTTCCTAACCTCCTGCTAAATGTATGACTACATTAGAGACACATATTTCCAACAGATCACACAGATCCACAAAGCACCTGAAAACAAATCAGTTGGGTGAAATACCGCAGTGTGCAGTCACAGTGGCAAGATTTGTGGCCCGTTGTCATGAGAAAAGGGAAACCAGTGGAGCATAAACATTGTAAATACCAAAAAAATACTACTATTTATAGTACAACTATTTGAAAATGGCTAAAACACTGTAAATAGCTGATAATATAACACTTGAAATGTCTTTATCTTCCTGAAACCTTTTTGAGTGTTTACTCTTCAATTCTAATAATGTGTGTCTTTTCACTTTTGTTTATTGTTTATTTCACTTG
>NC_092118.1:30712556-30788372 GCF_045679555.1 Salvelinus alpinus
TTCTGCTTTCAACTACCATTCCTCAACATATAAGGCCACTCCATTCTGCTTTCAACTACCATTCCTCAACACATAAGGCCACTCCATTCTGCTTTCAACTACCATTCCTCAACACATAAGGCCACTCCATTCTGCTTTCAACTACCATTCCTCAACATATAAGGCCACTCCATTCTGCTTTCAACTACCATTCCTCAACACATAAGGCCACCCCATTCTGCTTTCAACTACCATTCCTCAACACATAAGGCCACTCCATTCTGCTTTCAACTACCATTCCTCAACACATAAGGCCACTCCATTCTGCTTTCAACTACCATTCCTCAACACATAAGGCCACCCCATTCTGCTTTCAACTACCATTCCTCAACACATAAGGCCACTCCATTCTGCTTTCAACTACCATTCCTCAACACATAAGGCCACTCCATTCTGCTTTCAACTACCATTCCTCAACATATAAGGCCACTCCATTCTGCTTTCAACTACCATTCCTCAACATATAAGGCCACTCCATTCTGCTTTCAACTACCATTCCTCAACACATAAGGCCACTCCATTCTGCTTTCAACTACCATTCCTCAACATATAAGGCCACTCCATTCTGCTTTCAACTACCATTCCTCAACATATAAGGCCACTCCATTCTGCTTTCAACTACCATTCCTCAACACATAAGGCCACTCCATTCTGCTTTCAACTACCATTCCTCAACATATAAGGCCACTCCATTCTGCTTTCAACTACCATTCCTCAACACATAAGGCCACTCCATTCTGCTTTCAACTACCATTCCTCAACACATAAGGCCACTCCATTCTGCTTTCAACTACCATTCCTCAACATATAAGGCCACTCCATTCTGCTTTCATCTACCATTCCTCAACATATAAGGCCACTCCATTCTGCTTTCATCTACCATTCCTCAACATATAAGGCCACTCCATTCTGCTTTCAACTACCATTCCTCAACATATAAGGCCACTCCATTCTGCTTTCAACTACCATTCCTCAACATATAAGGCCACTCCATTCTGCTTTCAACTACCATTCCTCAACATATAAGGCCACTCCATTCTGCTTTCAACTACCATTCCTCAACACATAAGGCCACTCCATTCTGCTTTCAACTACCATTCCTCAACATATAAGGCCACTCCATTCTGCTTTCAACTACCATTCCTCAACATATAAGGCCACTCCATTCTGCTTTCAACTACCATTCCTCAACATATAAGGCCACTCCATTCTGCTTTCAACTACCATTCCTCAACATATAAGGCCACTCCATTCTGCTTTCAACTACCATTCCTCAACATATAAGGCCACTCCATTCTGCTTTCAACTACCATTCCTCAACATATAATGTGTTGGCTCAAAGACTCTTTTGTCTAGTAATTATTTTGTCCTTTTATTGTGGTATGTGTAGGCTTTCAATAAGATAGAATCATAAAAAACTGTGACCACAAAACCTGAAACACACAATATGCCTCAATTCACAGAGGCCTGTGAGGATGTGTAAAAGTTCTTGAAAACAGATATACTCAAAGGTTATGTATGTGAATTAAATATGCCTAGTCATTACACATTTTGCTAAACAGTAAAGGAGTTTAAATAATTTGAAGACTACATATACGATTATTGCAATATACTTGCAAAATGAATACTTGCTAAATTAGATTAGCCTGCTTGTGTTCTATAACATTACCGCAACACTACGCCCTCAGCCATAGGCTATGGGGCGGATTGATGCCAGTCACACTAAATTAAATCCAACGCAGGTCAAAAGTTTTAGATTTAACTCTGTACTGTCATCTAGTGGTAAAGTGTCTACATACACGCTCACTCTGTTTGCAAGACTCACCAGTGTAATTATAAACAGGCCCTATATAATGTTTTCTCATACACTTACATATGATATAATGGCTACAGCATTACAATATGATACAAAACTAAATGAATGTATTAAAACGACAATTGTATTCATTGGTTGTAATGGGTATGCCAATAATGTATTTTTGGCGTAATGTGGCCATAGTACACAATGTCCTACACAGGAATATAAATAACCAATGTTTGTTGAATTATTTATCATGAAGGATTAGGCTCATTTAAAGAAGGTCAAATTCAGAAAGAGAAAAACACAACGGGGAATACACACCGGTGAATGGCAGCCTTATATTTTTATGATAAAGTATAATAATTTGTTAAAACATTCCACGCTGTCTTCAACAAATAAATAACAGTGATCTTGATGAGCTTGAAGTGTTTGTACATATCCTGCTCGTCCTTATTTGACGTGACGTAAAACGTAGGTCCGTATGACGCCGCATCTCTTTGTTGGTCCAGCAGCAGCTGCGCTCATGTTGTTGTAGCTAGCTACTCTCTCTCTCCGGAAATATTTTTTTTCTCTTTCGAAATATTTCGTCTCTTGTTTCGTTGCGGCCTGTACACATCCTCGTATCTAGCGTTTGGTATCATACCTTGTCACAATATCAAGTTAACCGAGTAATGGACTCAGACGAAGGGTACAATTATGAATTCGACGAGGAGGAAGAGGAATGCAGCGAAGACAGCGCTGAGGAGGATCCCGAAGACGACACTCTGGAAGTGGAGTTGGATGATCCTGTTGTGGCCGGTGGAGAGCGAGATGAATGTGGGGAGACCGGGGGCAGTGGCCTAGGGCCCGGTCAAGACGAGGAGGACTATCGGTTCGAGGTTCTGACTGCTGAACAGATCCTTCAGCATATGATCGAGTGTATCAGGGAGGTCAATGATGTCATCCAGGTGAGGTGAAGGAAAGGCCGAGGATGTTGGGTCTCGGTAGGCCGCAGATTGTAAAACGTAAACAGCTAATTAGTAATTAGTTAGTTTACTGCCCAGAACAAACAATCGTAGGTAACGGTAAGCCTCAACGCATGTTAGCTTGTTTGCTAGCTAACGTTACCTAGCTAATTACAAACTAACGTTAGTAACGTTACCTTAGTTTAGGTACTGTAGCTAAGTTACTCAGACTTCAATTTCAACAAACTACTACTGTAACTAACCAGCTAGCTAAATTAACGTTATCTGTCTAGGGAAGCTGCCAACTTTAGTTTAGTCAACTAACGTTAGCTAACGAACCAATAACGTAACGTTATGTCTCTTGAAAGACTAGTGCGCCTGGCTCAGCGAGATAAGTGAGTTGTCAGTTCTGCCAAGATGCTGACCCAACTAGCTACAGTAAGATTTAGTAAAAATAACTGTTAGACCCAGCCAGAAAACCTAGCTAGTTTGGCTAGTCATCTTTGTCATTCCCCTGTTAGCTACAACGTAGCTATTACAACACTGTCATCAACGTATTTGTCTTCTTTTATGGCACCAAAATGGCGAAGTAGCTAACGGTACTGAGCTATCTAGCTTGCGTGAGATCCTATCAGCCCCCTATGTCCATAGTTTCACCTGGATTATAGCTAGCCACCTAGCTAGCTATCTTACTTTCCACTGTGTCTGATTTTGAGGCCTGTGCGCCTGAAACAACATGGCCGAACCTTGATTCCCACTTCTGTCAGTCAGTGAGTTTGTCTGCAATGAATTGCAGATTTTTATGAATCCTATTATTAGACACATTTTGAACAATAATAGCCTAGAACGTATTTGTCGTGTAACTGACATGACCGTACTGCTAGTTACCGTTTAGTGTATTCTAATCCAATGCTAAATAGCTAGCTAGTTAAGTGGCTGTCTTTTAAAAGCTATGAAGCTTCCGGAGGCAATATAAATGTGTATTTTGCCTCCTAATTTTTGCTACTCTTCTCTAGAACCCTGCAACGATAACAAGAATACTTCTTAGTCACTTCAATTGGGACAAAGAGAAACTGATGGAAAGGTTAGTCGTGACATTGGCTCTTGTATGATTTGTTGTAAAACTCATTGTAAAACAGTGTAATCTTCTTGGCTCTATTAGTGCCATCATTGTGTTAGTTAGGTGGTCTGTTGAATGTCCATGGTCTGGTATTAAATATGAATAGACAGCATTACACAAGGAAATTGAATTGATCAAATCAATTGTCTGTTTACCAATTTCACTGCAGACCCTTTTTAATGCTCAATTTGCGCTATGTCCAATAGTTAAAACTCCCGAGATCTGGGCACAGGTTTCGCCTTTGTCTTGGTGCTCTAGTTTGGCTATGACTTATTGCCTTTCTATGTAACCATTTGTTATAGCATGACCCGAAGTCCCTATTCTAGTGAATAATACACTGATGACATGTCTTCTCTCACTAGATATTTTGATGGGAACCTTGACAAATTGTTCTCGGAATGCCATGTCATCAACCCCAGTAAGAAGTCGAGGACACGGCTGATGAACACGAGGTCCTCTGCTCAGGATCTTCCCTGTCAGATCTGCTACCTGAACTACCCAAACACGGTCAGTACCTTACCCTAAACCCTTACCCTGAACCCTGTCCCTTACCCTGAACCCTGTCCCTTACCCTGAACCCTGTCCCTTACCCTGAACCCTTACCCTGAACCCTGTCCCTTACCCTGAACCCTGTCCCTTACCCTGAACCCTGTCCCGTACCCTGAACCCTTACCCTGAACCCTGTCCCTTACCCTGAACCCTTACCCTGAACCCTGTCCCTTACCCTGAACCCTGTCCCTTACCCTGAACCCTGTCCCTTACCCTGAACCCTATTTCCTACCCTGCACCCTATCTTCTACCCTCAGACTCTGGTAGTGTAGCTCTGAACTACCCAAACTCGGTCAGTAGCCTACTCTGAAGGGAAAGACACAACCCCTAGACATGAAGGGAAACACTTAACTCCTAGCCCCTACCTCTAGCTACTAGGCACTAGTGTAGATGTGAAAAGATCAGGACATGATAGGGCTGGAATTGCCAGGGACCTCACGATACAATATCACCATACTGATACGATATGTATCATGATACAATATCACCATACTGATACGATATGTATTACGATACAATATCACCATACTGATACAATATGTATTACGATACAATACCACCATACTGATACGATATGTATTACGATACAATATCACCATACTGATACGATATTTATTACGATACAATATCACCATACCGATACGATATGTATTACGATACAATATCACCATACTGGTACGATATGTATTATGATACAATATTACCATACTGATACGATATGTATCACGATACAATATCACCATACTGATACGATATGTATCACGATACAATATCACCATACTGATACGATATGTATCACGATACAATATCACCATACTGATACGATATGTATTACGACACAATATCACCGATACGATATGTATTACGATACAATATCACCATACTGATACGATATGTATCACGATACAATATCACCATACTGATACGATATGTATCACGATACAATATCACCATACTGATACGATATGTATTGCGATTCAATACTGCTATTTCATATTAACACATTACACTATATGTCTGCTACAGAGGGAAGAGCGCAGGAGAAAACTAGTTTTGATCAGTCATAGAAATAAAGTGCTGAAAACGTGTTGGCTCACTATTTTTAAATAAACTAGCTATAGGATGAATAATACCTGAGATTTGGTGCGGGTACAGCCGATTAGCTCGAGCTAACACTACCTAGCAAAAAAATATATCTATATAGTCAAAGTATCGATATAATATTGTGATGTGTAACTGTATAGATTCCCCCCCCCCATCACTAGGACATGCCCTGTCAGATCTTCTAGCTGAACTACCCAAACTCAGTCAGTCAGTATTATGAAAGGAGACACCCCCTAGCCTCTAACCCATACCCCCTAGCCTCTAACCCATACCCCCTGGCCTCTAACCCATACCCCCTGGCCTCTAACCCATACCCCCTGGCCTCTAACCTATACCCCCTGGCCTCTAACCCATACCCCCTGGCCTCTAACCCATACCCCCTGGCCTCTAACCCATACCCCCTGGCCTCTAACCCATACCCCCTGGCCTCTAACCCATACCCCCTGGCCTCTAACCCATACCCCCTGGCCTCTAACCCATACCCCCTGGCCTCTAACCCATACCCCCTAGCCTCTAACCCATACCCCCTAGCCTCTAACCCATACCCCCTAGCCTCTAACCCATACCCCCTAGCCTCTAACCCATACCTCCTAGCCTCTAACCCATACCTCCTAGCCTCTAACCCATACCTCCTAGCCTCTAACCCATACCTCCTGGCCTCTAACCCATACCCCCTGGCCTCTAACCCATACCCCCTGGACTCTAACCCATACCCCCTAGCCTCTAACCCATACCCCCTGGACTCTAACCCATACCCCCTGGACTCTAACCCATACCCCCTGGCCTCTAACCCATACCCCCTAGCCTCTAACCCATACCCCCTGGCCTCTAACCCATACCCCCTGGCCTCTAACCCATACCCCCTGGACTCTAACCCATACCTCCTAGCCTCTAACCCATACCCCCTGGCCTCTAACCCATACCCCCTGGCCTCTAACCCATACCCCCTGGCCTCTAACCCTTACCCCCTGGCCTCTAACCCATACCCCCTGGTCTCTAACCCATACCCCCTAGCCTCTAACCCATACCCCCTGGCCTCTAACCCTTACCCCCTGGCCTCTAACCCATACCCCCTGGCCTCTAACCCATACCCCCTGGCCTCTAACCCATACCCCCTGGCCTCTAACCCATACCCCCTAGCCTCTAACCCATACCCCCTGGCCTCTAACCCATACCCCTTAGCCTCTAACCCATACCCCCTAGCCTCTAACCCATACCTCCTAGCCTCTAACCCATACCCCCTAGCCTCTAACCCATACCCCCTACCCTCTAACCCATACCCCCTGGCCTCTAACCCATACCCCCTGGCCTCTAACCCATACCCCCTAGCCTCTAACCCATACCCCCTAGCCTCTAACCCATACCCCCTAGCCTCTAACCCCTATACCCCCTAGCCTCTAACCCATACCCCCTAGCCTCTAACCCATACCCCCTAGCCTCTAACCCATACCCCCTAGCCTCTAACCCATACCCCCTAGCCTCTAACCCATACCCACTAACCCTTACCCCCTAGCCTCTATGACTGAATCTTCATCTCCAACAGTACTTCACTGGCCTGGAGTGTGGACACAAGTTCTGCATGCAGTGTTGGGGGGACTACTTGACTACCAAAATCATCGAGGAGGGGATGGGACAGGTAAGCATCACAAACACCTTTTTGTTTTACCAGGAAAAGACCCTTACGGTAAGAAACCCTTGGTGGGCGGGGCCTGGCAAGAGGTCAGCAGGAAGTAGTCAAGAAGAAAGCAATGCAATAGCACAGACAAAACGTTAAAATAATAACCTTTGACCTTTGGCTTATTCATACATACATTCATACACACAGCAGGTATGTATGTATCGTTACCATGGACTGTAAACTCTTACTCTGACTCATTGGGCTTTTGTTGAGATGTGAAAAATCTCACCATGTTTCCTTTCTCTTTCTTAAAAAAAAAAAGACAATTTCCTGCCCTGCTCACAGCTGTGATATATTGGTGGACGACAACACGGTCATGTAAGTGTTACGTCAGTGTCGCTTTACATTCCACAGCAGGTAGACTAGCGGTTAGCGCATTAGGACAGTAACTGAAAGGTTGCTGGTTCGAATACCCGCGCCGTCAAGATGAACAATCTGTCTGTGCCCTTGAGCAAGACACGTAACCCTGATTTGCTCCAGGGGCTCCTTACTACTATGTCTGACCCTGTAAAACAACAAATTTAACTGCATCTATCCGCTCTGTGACAGTAAAGCCTTTCATTTATTATTATTACGTTTCAGCATTACATACACGCTGCTTGCTCTACACGCTGCTTGCTCTACACGCTGCTTGCTCTACACGCTGCTTGCTCTACACGCTGGTTGCTCTACACGCTGCTTGCTCTACACGCTGCTTGTTCTGTGAGAGTTGGAGATGTAGAGTAGCAGATTTTATAAAGTTTATAAATCACATTTTTTTTGTATTTGTTCAAATCCACTACATTTAATTAGCATTTCAATAAACCAAATGATTTTCCTGTAGGAGACTGATCACAGAGTCCAAGGTGAAGTTGAAGTACCAACACTTGATTACCAATAGTTTTGTAGAGGTAAGATGTGTAATGTTCTTTATTGATTATATATATACAGCAACTGTGTTTTATATGGAGATGTCTGTACTCTAAAATACAATGTAGTAATTATCCATGAAAGCCCCACTGAGAATATTTCATGTGTTCTTCAGATGTTAGATAATCTTGCTTGTTTTGGAGAAGAGGATTGGCATGTATTCCTTCTGCTTGTATCCCCTCTTCTTATGCTCCTGTCCTCTCGTCCTCAGTGCAATCGACTGTTAAAATGGTGCCCGGCGCCAGACTGCCATCACGTAGTCAAAGTCCAGTACCCAGATGCTAAGCCTGTGAGATGCACATGTGGCCGGCAGTTCTGGTAAGAGACAGCCATACTAGGACTTACATTCCCTGCTTATTGGTTTTGTTTTGTACATCATACACGTTCTCTGGCATGTAAAAAGGACCATCTACCACTAATACTCACACAGAGAAGTCTTGATTTATTAACACACGGTAAAAGGAGTGTAACCAACATCTCTCAAAACGCATGTGATATCTCTTGCAGTTGTCACACAAATGGAATCCTAAAAAAAACATTGATTTTTTTTGGGGTTACATGTGGATCTTTATTTCTATCCAATCATTGCAGCTTCAATTGTGGTGAGAACTGGCATGATCCTGTCAAGTGTAAGGTATGTCACAACTGAGTCTAAATTCAACCCTCCCTGTCAGTGGTAATGTAATAGTAGTCAGACCCAGTCCACAAAAACAACTTTAACCCTTACCCCATATACATTTCATGTACTGTAGATCTGACAGGATAGGTGGTGGTAGCTTCACCTTTTCCCCTGACGGGATAGGTGGTGGTAGCTTCACCTTGTCCCCTAACGGGATAGGTGGTGGCTGCTTCACCTTGTCCCCTGGCGGGATAGGTGGTGGCTGCTTCACCTTGTCCCCTGGCGGGATAGGTGGTGGCTGCTTCACCTTGTCCCCTGGCGGGATAGGTGGTGGCTGCTTCACCTTGTCCCCTGGCGGGATAGGTGGTGGCTGCTTCACCTTGTCCCCTGGCGGGATAGGTGGTGGCTGCTTCACCTTGTCCCCTGGCGGGATAGGTGGTGGCTGCTTCACCTTGTCCCCCGGCGGGATAGGTGGTGGCTGCTTCACCTTGTCCCCCGGCGGGATAGGTGGTGGTGGTGGCTGCTTCACCTTGTCCCCTGACGGGATAGGTGGTGGCTGCTTCACCTTGTCCCCTGACGGGATAGGTGGTGGCTGCTTCACCTTGTCCCCTGACGGGATAGGTGGTGGCTGCTTCACCTTGTCCCCTGACGGGATAGGTGGTGGCTGCTTCACCTTGTCCCCTGGCGGGATAGGTGGTGGCTGCTTCACCTTGTCCCCTGGCGGGATAGGTGGTGGCTGCTTCACCTTGTCCCCTGGCGGGATAGGTGGTGGCTGCTTCACCTTGTCTCCCGGCGGGATAGGTGGTGGCTGCTTCACCTTGTCCCCCGGCGGGATAGGTGGTGGCTGCTTCACCTTGTCCCCCGGCGGGATAGGTGGTGGCTGCTTCACCTTGTCCCCCGGCGGGATAGGTGGTGGCTGCTTCACCTTGTCCCCCGGCGGGATAGGTGGTGGCTGCTTCACCTTGTCTCCCGGCGGGATAGGTGGTGGCTGCTTCACCTTGTCCCCCGGCGGGATAGGTGGTGGCTGCTTCACCTTGTCCCCCGGCGGGATAGGTGGTGGCTGCTTCACCTTGTCCCCCGGCGGGATAGGTGGTGGCTGCTTCACCTTGTCCCCCGGCGGGATAGGTGGTGGCTGCTTCACCTTGTCCCCCGGCGGGATAGGTGGTGGCTGCTTCACCTTGTCCCCCGGCGGGATAGGTGGTGGCTGCTTCACCTTGTCCCCCGGCGGGATAGGTGGTGGCTGCTTCACCTTGTCCCCCGGCGGGATAGGTGGTGGCTGCTTCACCTTGTCCCCCGGCGGGATAGGTGGTGGCTGCTTCACCTTGTCCCCCGGCGGGATAGGTGGTGGCTGCTTCGCCTTGTCCCCCGGCGGGATAGGTGGTGGCTGCTTCGCCTTGTCCCCCGGCGGGATAGGTGGTGGCTGCTTCGCCTTGTCCCCCGGCGGGATAGGTGGTGGCTGCTTCGCCTTGTCCCCCGGCGGGATAGGTGGTGGCTGCTTCGCCTTGTCCCCCGGCGGGATAGGTGGTGGTAGCTTCGCCTTGTCCCCCGACGGGATAGGTGGTGGCAGCTTCACCTTGTCCCCTGACGGGATAGGTGGTGGCAGCTTCACCTTGTCCCCTGACGGGATAGGTGGTGGTAGCTTCACCTTGTCCCCTGACGGGATAGGTGGTGGCAGCTTCACCTTGTCCCCTGACGGGATAGGTGGTGGCAGCTTCACCTTGTCCCCCGGCGGGATAGGTGGTGGTGGTGGTAGCTTCACCTTGTCCCCTGACGGGATAGGTGGTGGCAGCTTCACCTTGTCCCCCGGCGGGATAGGTGGTGGCTGCTTCACCTTGTCCCCCGGCGGGATAGGTGGTGGCTGCTTCACCTTGTCCCCCGGCGGGATAGGTGGTGGTGGTGGCTGCTTCACCTTGTCCCCCGGCGGGATAGGTGGTGGCTGCTTCACCTTGTCCCCCGGCGGGATAGGTGGTGGTGGTGGTAGCTTCACCTTGTCCCCCGACGGGATAGGTGGTGGCAGCTTCACCTTGTCCCCTGACGGGATAGGTGGTGGCAGCTTCACCTTGTCCCCTGACGGGATAGGTGGTGGTAGCTTCACCTTGTCCCCTGACGGGATAGGTGGTGGCAGCTTCACCTTGTCCCCCGGCGGGATAGGTGGTGGTGGTGGTAGCTTCACCTTGTCCCCTGACGGGATAGGTGGTGGCAGCTTCACCTTGTCCCCCGGCGGGATAGGTGGTGGTGGTGGTAGCTTCACCTTGTCCCCTGACGGGATAGGTGGTGGCAGCTTCACCTCGTCCCCCGGCGGGATAGGTGGTGGCTGCTTCACCTTGTCCCCCGGCGGGATAGGTGGTGGCTGCTTCACCTTGTCCCCCGGCGGGATAGGTGGTGGCTGCTTCACCTTGTCCCCCGGCGGGATAGGTGGTGGCTGCTTCACCTTGTCCCCCGGCGGGATAGGTGGTGGTGGTGGTAGCTTCACCTTGTCCCCTGACGGGATAGGTGGTGGCAGCTTCACCTTGTCCCCTGACGGGATAGGTGGTGGCAGCTTCACCTTGTCCCCTGACGGGATAGGTGGTGGCAGCTTCACCTTGTCCCCCGACGGGATAGGTGGTGGCAGCTTCACCTTGTCCCCCGACGGGATAGGTGGTGGCAGCTTCACCTTGTCCCCCGACGGGATAGGTGGTGGCTGCTTCACCTTGTCCCCCGGCGGGATAGGTGGTGGCTGCTTCACCTTGTCCCCCGGCGGGATAGGTGGTGGTGGTGGCTGCTTCACCTTGTCCCCTGACGGGATAGGTGGTGGCTGCTTCACCTTGTCCCCCGGCGGGATAGGTGGTGGTGGTGGCTGCTTCACCTTGTCCCCTGACGGGATAGGTGGTGGTAGCTTCACCTTTTCCCCTGACGGGATAGGTGGTGGTGGTGGCTGCTTCACCTTGTCCCCTGGCGGGATAGGTGGTGGCTGCTTCACCTTGTCCCCCGGCGGGATAGGTGGTGGTGGTGGCTGCTTCACCTTGTCCCCCGACGGGATAGGTGGTGGCTGCTTCACCTTGTCCCCTGACGGGATAGGTGGTGGTGGTGGCTGCTTCACCTTGTCCCCCGACGGGATAGGTGGTGGTGGCTGCTTCACCTTGTCCCCCGACTGGATAGGTGGTGGCTGCTTCACCTTGTCCCCCGACGGGAAATGTAGAATTGTCACCAAATTGCTTATCCTTTCAGATCTCCACTAGTGACAATGGGTTGGTTCTAGACCGAGCCCTAGTCTACACATTTATGGTTAATGGTAAAGTGTACTTGGGGACAGAGGTCCCCTGAGATTAACATAGTAATACTTCCTGTAATATAGTTACATTATCAAACAAAGATTGTTGACTTTGAACTTGTTGTATTGAATATCTTTTCCCGTGTTGAACCTTTCAGTGGTTGAGGAAATGGATCAAGAAGTGTGACGATGACAGCGAGACGTCCAACTGGATCGCAGCCAATACAAGGGTATTTAAACAGGCTTACCTCTAAACACAATCATGGTCTGTTTTTATGGAGGTCCAGAAACTAGCTATATCACTTGCTAGTCCCTCCACGAAACCAGCTAGATTTGTGTTTTGAGTATCTCTTTCAGTATTTTAGGACTGGTTTCCCCAGACACAGATTACGCCCTATTCCTGGACTAAAAATAATTCTCAGTGGATATTCTAGACTTAATCTGTGTCAGGGAAAACTGGCTCTTATATGTTGCTCTATAGTGCTGCTGCTGTGTGAATGATGGACTGTTACTGAGCCCCTCTCTGCTTGGCCATCTTTCCCTCAGGAGTGCCCCAAATGCCACGTGACCATTGAGAAGGACGGCGGCTGCAACCACATGGTGTGTCGGAACCAGAGCTGCAAGGCAGAGTTCTGCTGGGTCTGCCTGGGGCCCTGGGAACCACACGGCTCTGCCTGGTGGGTGGATCTACCTCCTACTGACTAGTACTATTTTACTGGAAGTCTATGGGTATCTGCTAGCATGCTAGTAGATACCCATAGACTTGCAGTCATTGTGCTAATGCTAGTTAGCATTGGCTCGTGAAACTACCTCTAACTTCCTTCATACTGGCCACGGAAACATAAAAATGGTATCGGCGAGTTCATCTGACTCTGGGGAAGTTGATAAATGACCTCACTGCCAACATTCAGAAGCATCCCTTTTTAGATTCCTTTATTGTCCTTCCGCTTTATCCCAACACCTCCGAAAGACACATACAGGTTGGAGTGGGGGGGGGGGGCTGCCTTACTTGGGCGCCCGTGGAGCAGTTGTTGTTGGGGGGGGGGTTAGGTGCCTTGATCAAGACCTCAACGACAGGTGAAGGCGTCTAGGATTTCTCTCCTGTTAATAGCTCACTTCCGGACAGATTTTGTCAGACCCGGGATTTGAACTGGCATCCCTCCGGTTGCTGTCGGTCTTTGTTGTTGCTGTAATAAGGAAGGAAGCTACAACCATATTGGACTAAAATGTTTTGAATTTTTTTTTTCTCACTAATTACTAGCTCTGTTTTATTGTAGGTACAACTGCAACCGCTACAATGAGGATGATGCCAAGGCGGCGAGGGACGCCCAAGAGGTAACAGTGAGTCATGGTGTCTTTAGTGTTCCTCACTGTAGACTAGAATCACAACATAGTCCTGGTCTTTGTTGACCATCATGTATAATGATAGACATATTTCCTCATTCCCACAACAGTTACGTGATGGCTATGCTAGTGACGGTGTAGTGGTGGCTATGCTAGTGACGGTGTGGTGGTGGCTATGCTAGTGACGGTGTAGTGGTGGCTATACTAGTGACGGTGTAGTGGTGGCTATGCTAGTGACGGTGTAGTGGTGGCTATGCTAGTGACGGTGTAGTGGTGGCTATGCTAGTGACGGTGTAGTGGTGGCTATGCTAGTGACGGTGTAGTGGTGGCTATGTTAGTGACGGTGTAGGGGTGGCTATGCTAGTGACGGTGTAGTGGTGGCTATGCTAGTGACGGTGTGGTGGTGGCTATGCTAGTGACGGTGTAGTGGTGGCTATACTAGTGACGGTGTAGTGGTGGCTATGCTAGTGACGGTGTAGTGGTGGCTATGCTAGTGACGGTGTGGTGGTGGCTATGCTAGTGACGGTGTGGTGGTGGCTATGCTAGTGACGGTGTAGTGGTGGCTATGCTAGTGACGGTGTGGTGGTGGCTATGCTGGTGACGGTGTGGTGGTGGCTATGCTAGTGACGGTGTACTTAAGCAATAAGGCCAGAGTGGGTGTGGTATATGGCTAATATACCACAGCTAGGGACTGTCCATACGCATAACGCAACGCGAGTGCCTGGACACAGCCCTTAGCCGTGGTATATTGGCACTATACCTCACCCCCCGAAGGGCCTTATTGCTATTATAAACTGGTTACCAACTTAATTAGAGCAGTAAAAATAAATGTTTTGTTATACCTGTGGTATACCACGGCTGTCAGCCAATCAGCATTCAGGGCTCGACCCACCCAGTTTATAATGGTGGTTATGCTTGTTATGGCATACTGGTGGTGGTTGTACTAGTAGGGGGGCACTAGTGGTAGGTGGGTGTGCTAGTGGTGGGTGGGTGGGTGTCCTGCTAGTGGTGGGTGGGTGTCCTGCTAGTGGTGGGTGGGTGTGCTAGTGCTGGGGGGGGGGGGGGTGCTAGTGGTAGGTGGGTGTGCTAGTGGTAGGTGGGTGTGCTAGTAGTAGGCGGGTGTGCTGCTAGTGGTAGGCGGGCGTGCTGCTAGTGGTGGGTGGGTGGTTAGTGCTGCTAGTGGTGGGTGGGTGGCGGTTGTTATGCTAGTAGTGGTGGTGGTGGCGGTTGTTATGCTAGTAGTGGTGGTGGTGGCGGTTGTTATGCTAGTAGTGGTGGTGGTGGCGGTTGTTATGCTAGTGGTGGCGGTTGTTATGCTAGTGGTGGCGGTTGTTATGCTAGTGGTGGTGGTGGCGGTTGTTATGCTAGTAGTGGTGGTGGTGGCGGTTGTTATGCTAGTAGTGGTGGTGGTGGCGGTTGTTATGCTAGTAGTGGTGGTGGTGGCAGTTGTTATGCTAGTAGTGGTGGTGGTGGCGGTTGTTATGCTAGTGGTGGCGGTTGTTATGCTAGTGGTGGCGGTTGTTATGCTAGTGGTGGTGGTGGCGGTTGTTATGCTAGTGGTGGTGGTGGCGGTTGTTATGCTAGTGGTGGTGGTGGCGGTTGTTATGCTAGTGGTGGTGGTGGCGGTTGTTATGCTAGTGGTGGCAGTTGTTATGCTAGTGGTGGCGGTTGTTATGCTAGTGGTGGTGGAAGCGGTTGTTATGCTTGTGGTGGCGGTTGTTATGCTTGTGGTGGCGGTTGTTATGCTTGTGGTGGCGGTTGTTATGCTAGTAGTGGTGGTGGTGGCGGTTGTTGTGCTAGTAGTGGTGGTGGTGGCGGTTGTTATGCTAGTAGTGGTGGTGGTGGCGGTTGTTATGCTAGTAGTGGTGGTGGTGGCGGTTGTTATGCTAGTGGTGGCGGTTGTTATGCTAGTGGTGGCGGTTGTTATGCTAGTGGTGGTGGTGGCGGTTGTTATGCTAGTAGTGGTGGTGGTGGCGGTTGTTATGCTAGTAGTGGTGGTGGTGGCGGTTGTTATGCTAGTAGTGGTGGTGGTGGCGGTTGTTATGCTAGTGGTGGCGGTTGTTATGCTAGTGGTGGCGGTTGTTATGCTAGTGGTGGTGGTGGCGGTTGTTATGCTAGTGGTGGTGGTGGCGGTTGTTATGCTTGTGGTGGCGGTTGTTATGCTAGTGGTGGCGGTTGTTATGCTAGTAGTGGTGGTTGTTATGCTAGTGGTGGCGGTTGTTATGCTAGTAGTGGTGGTGGTGGCGGTTGTTATGCTAGTAGTGGTGGTGGTGGCGGTTGTTATGCTAGTGGTGGCGGTTGTTATGCTAGTGGTGGCGGTGGCGGTTGTTATGCTAGTGGTGGTGGAAGCGGTTGTTATGCTTGTGGTGGCGGTTGTTATGCTAGTGGTGGCGGTTATGCTAGTAGTGGTGGTGGCGGTTGTTATGCTAGTGGTGGCGGTTGTTATGCTAGTAGTGGTGGTGGCGGTTGTTATGCTAGTGGTGGCGGTTGTTATGCTAGTGGTGGCGGTTGTTATGCTAGTGGTGGCGGTTGTTATGCTAGTGGTGGCGGTTGTTATGCTAGTGGTGGCGGTTGTTATGCTAGTGGTGGCGGTTGTTATGCTAGTGGTGGCGGTTGTTATGCTAGTGGTGGCGGTTGTTGTGCTAGTGGTGGCGGTTGTTATGCTGGTGCTGGCGGTTGTTATGCTGGTGCTGGCGGTTGTTATGCTGGTGCTGGCGGTTGTTATGCTAGTAGTGGTGGTGGCGGTTGTTATGCTAGTGGTGGTGGCGGTTGTTATGCTAGTAGTGGTGGCGGTTGTTATGCTAGTAGTGGTGGCGGTTGTTATGCTAGTAGTGGTGGCGGTTGTTATGCTGGTGGTGGCGGTTGTTATGCTGGTAGTGGTGGTGGCGGTTGTTATGCTGGTAGTGGTGGTGGCGGTTGTTATGCTAGTGGTGGTGGTGGCGGTTGTTATGCTAGTGGTGGTGGTGGCGGTTGTTATGCTAGTGGTGGCGGTTGTTATGCTAGTGGTGGCGGTTGTTATGCTAGTGGTGGTGGTGGCGGTTGTTATGCTAGTGGTGGTGGTGGCGGTTGTTATGCTAGTGGTGGTGGTGGCGGTTGTTATGCTAGTGGTGGCGGTTGTTATGCTAGTGGTGGTGGTGGCGGTTGTTATGCTAGTAGTGGGGGTTGGTGGCGGTTGTTATGCTAGTAGTGGTGGTGGTGGTGGTTGTTATGCTAGTAGTGGTGGTGGTGGCGGTTGTTATGCTAGTGGTGGCGGTTGTTATGCTAGTGGTGGTGGTGGCGGTTGTTATGCTTGTGGTGGTGGTGGCGGTTGTTATGCTGGTGGTGGCGGTTGTTATGCTGGTGGTGGCGGTTGTTATGCTGGTGCTGGCGGTTGTTATGCTGGTGCTGGCGGTTGTTATGCTGGCGGTTGTTATGCTAGTGGTGGCGGTTGTTATGCTAGTGGTGGCGGTTGTTATGCTAGTGGTGGTGGTGGCGGTTGTTATGCTAGTGGTGGTGGTTGTTATGCTAGTGGTGGCAGTTGTTATGCTAGTGGTGGCGGTTGTTATGCTAGTAGTGGTGGTGGTGGCGGTTGTTATGCTTGTGGTGGTGGTGGCGGTTGTTATGCTAGTGGTGGCGGTTGTTATGCTAGTGGTGGCAGTTGTTATGCTAGTAGTAGTGGTGGTTGTTGTTATGCTAGTAGTGGTGGTGGTTGTTATGCTATTGGTGGTGGTTGTTATGCTAGTGGTGGCAGTTATGCTAGTAGTGGTGGTGGTGGCGGTTGTTATGCTTGTGGTGGTGGTGGCGGTTGTTATGCTAGTGGTGGCGGTTGTTATGCTAGTGGTGGCGGTTGTTATGCTAGTGGTGGCGGTTGTTATGCTAGTGGTGGCGGTTGTTATGCTAGTGGTGGCGGTTGTTATGCTGGTGGTGGCGGTTGTTATGCTAGTGGTGGCGGTTGTTATGCTAGTAGTAGTGGTGGTTGTTGTTATGCTGGTGGTGGTGGTTGTTATGCTATTGGTGGTGGTTGTTATGCTGGTGGTGGTGGTTGTTATGCTAGTAGTAGTGGTGGTTGTTGTTATGCTAGTAGTGGTGGTGGTTGTTGTTATGCTAGTAGTGGTGGTGGTTGTTGTTATGCTAGTAGTGGTGGTGGTTGTTATGCTAGTAGTGGTGGTGGTTGTTGTTATGCTAGTAGTGGTGGTGGTTGTTGTTATGCTAGTAGTGGTGGTGGTTGTTGTTATGCTAGTAGTGGTGGTGGTTGTTGTTATGCTAGTAGTGGTGGTGGTTGTTGTTATGCTAGTAGTGGTGGTGGTTGTTGTTATGCTAGTAGTGGTGGTGGTGGTTGTTGTTATGCTAGTAGTGGTGGTTGTTGTTATGCTAGTAGTGGTGGTTGTTGTTATGCTAGTAGTGGTGGTGGTTGTTGTTATGCTAGTAGTAGTGGTGGTTGTTGTTATGCTAGTAGTGGTGGTGGTTGTTGTTATGCTAGTAGTAGTGGTGGTGGTTGTTATGCTATTGGTGGTTGTTGTTATGCTAGTAGTAGTGGTGGTTTTTGTTATGCTAGTAGTGGTGGTGGTTGTTGTTATGCTAGTAGTAGTGGTGGTTGTTGTTATGCTAGTAGTGGTGGTTGTTGTTATGCTAGTAGTGGTGGTGGTTGTTGTTATGCTAGTAGTAGTGGTGGTTGTTGTTATGCTAGTAGTGGTGGTGGTTGTTGTTATGCTAGTAGTAGTGGTGGTTGTTGTTATGCTAGTAGTGGTGGTTGTTGTTATGCTAGTAGTAGTGGTGGTTGTTGTTATGCTATTGGTGGTGGTTGTTATGCTAGTAGTAGTGGTGGTTGTTGTTATGCTAGTAGTGGTGGTGGTTGTTGTTATGCTAGTAGTAGTGGTGGTTGTTGTTATGCTAGTAGTGGTGGTGGTTGTTGTTATGCTAGTAGTGGTGGTGGTTGTTATGCTATTGGTGGTGGTTGTTATGCCAGTAGTAGTGGTGGTGGTTGTTATGCTAGTAGTAGTGGTGGTTGTTGTTATGCTAGTAGTGGTGGTGGTTGTTGTTATGCTAGTAGTGGTGGTGGTTGTTATGCTATTGGTGGTGGTTGTTATGCTAGTAGTGGTGGTGGTTGTTGTTATGCTAGTAGTGGTGGTGGTTGTTATGCTAGTGGTGGCGGTTGTTATGCTAGTAGTAGTGGTGGTTGTTGTTATGCTAGTAGTGGTGGTGGTTGTTATGCTAGTACTAGTGGTGGTTGTTGTTATGCTAGTAGTGGTGGTGGTTGTTGTTATGCTAGTAGTGGTGGTGGTTGTTATGCTAGTACTAGTGGTGGTTGTTGTTATGCTAGTAGTAGTGGTGGTTGTTGTTATGCTAGTAGTGGTGGTGGTTGTTATGCTAGTACTAGTGGTGGTTGTTGTTATGCTAGTAGTAGTGGTGGTTGTTGTTATGCTAGTAGTGGTTATACTAGTGATGATGAGCATATATAAAGGTAAACATATTCTCCCAGGCTTGATTGTTGTTCTGATTTTAAGAGCCAGGCGTTCTCCCTCCTCCTCCTCCTCCTCCTCCAGCGGTCCAGGGCAGCCCTGCAGAGGTACCTGTTCTACTGCAACCGTTACATGAACCACATGCAGTCGCTGCGCTTCGAGCACAAGCTGTACGCCGGGGTCAAGGCCAAGATGGAGGAGATGCAGCATCACAACATGTCGTGGATCGAGGTGCAGTTCCTGAAGAAGGCCGTGGACGTGCTGTGTCAGTGTCGCTCCACACTCATGTTCACCTACGTCTTCGCCTTCTACCTCAAGAAGAACAACCAGTCTATCATCTTTGAGGTAACTTTACAGCTATAGTCCTGACCCAAACCCTTCTACCTGAAGAACAACCAGTCTATCATCTTTGAGGTAACTTTACAGCTATAGTCCTGACCCAAACCCTTCTACCTGAAGAACAACCAGTCTATCATCTTTGAGGTAACTTTACAGCTATAGTCCTGACCCAAACCCTTCTACCTGAAGAACAACCAGTCTATCATCTTTGAGGTAACTTTACAGCTATAGTCCTGACCCAAACCCTTCTACCTGAAGAACAACCAGTCTATCATCTTTGAGGTAACTTTACAGCTATAGTCCTGACCCAAACAGAGAAGGGAGGGGGAAAGAGAGAGAAGGAGAGAGTGGAGAGAGTGAGAGTAGTCTATTTAGCTTGTAGTGTTTCAATTGCTCCAGTAACTCTTGGTACAGTTGTATACAGTAAAGCCATGATGTATTTCTACACCTACAAGTCAAGGTCTCTCTAAAGGAACCCTTTATTTCCACAGTTGTTGTCATGAGGGGAAGTTCCTGTTTGTGTAGTTCTATCAGGACAAGTAGTGGCCCTATACTGTACACTGAGTGTACGAAACCCAGCAGCGTTGCAGTTCTTGACACACTCAAACCGGTGCGCATGGCACCTACTACTATACACTGTTTAAAGGCACTTAAATATTTAGTCTTTCTCATTCACACTCAATTGCACAAACACAATCCATGTCTCAAGTCTTAAAAATCCTTCTTTAACCTGTCTCCTCCTCCTTCATCTACTGATTTGAAGTGGATTTAACAAGTGACATCAATAAGGGATCATATCTTTCACCTGGTCAGTCTGTCATAGAAAGAGCAGGTGTTCTTAATGTTTTGTACATTCAGTGTATATGCTGTGACTGAACCCAAGCCGTCCTCTTTTAGAACAATCAGGCTGACTTGGAGAATGCTACGGAGGTTCTGTCTGGATATCTGGAGCGGGACATCTCCCAGGACTCTCTGCAGGACATCAAACAGAAAGTACAGGACAAGTACAGGTGAGTTCAATACATAATATAGATGTCTTTATTATGACAGGAAGTACAGGTTAGTCTGCAACAGGATAGATGATTTAATAGATCAGTGTATCTATGAAATTATACCAGATTTGCCTTTTTGTACTATGACATTTGAATGGCAACTATGCCTACTATGAGGCTGTCATTGATCAGCGATTAATTTAATCAGAAATGGTCTCTTGTTCCATTCTATTTGTCTCTGTTGTCAAGCCGAATATGGATTAGTTGGCTACGCTACAGCGTTATGTCAGAATGAGACCAGACTGATTTTAAAATGAGCCTTCCTCTCCTCCTCCTCCCTGTTTCCTGTTTCCTGTCCTCCAGATACTGTGAGAGTCGGCGGCGGGTGCTGCTGCAGCATGTGCATGAGGGCTATGAGAAGGACCTCTGGGAATACATAGAAGATTAAGGATAGACTCTTTACTAATAAAAAAACCTCGACAGACTAGAGCGCTGATGCAATGCCACGGGGCAGCACTGGTTTTCACCTATTGTTGCTGATCTTCCCAATATTGCGTATTTTTTTCTCTTGGGTTTTGTTTAATGGAAAAGTTTAAATAAATTATATCAACAACAAAAAAAAAATGGTAGAATATTTCAAACATTAATTGTACAACAGTATTGTTTGTAGCAGATTGGATTGTGAGGACAAAAAAGAACTCCCTGCTTCTCTCAATTGGTCACTATTGTAACATCACCCCCCCCCCCCCCCCCCCCCCCCCACTCTGTTCAGTTTTCCAGTGAGATGTATTTTATTTGTTTCATTTTTAAGTACCCTTGTGTGGGACATGGGTTTGTGTTCAACACAGTCCAACTGTTCAAGCCATGTTCATTAAATGTGGTTAGATCACATGTAGGGTTTTTGAATGTTGATTTGCTGATTGTAAGGTGCTAAACCATGTGGGTTGGCAGGAGAAACCATCGGGAGTGCAGAAAAAGGAAACATGTTTTTCATTTTGTAAATAACGCATATGCATGGAACAGCAAGTGTGGACGTTTTCTTTTATTTCTCTTTTTGTTGTGTTTTTGAAAAATATTTATTCTTTTTTTTTATTTTTTATTTTATATTCAATATAGTTGCTGTGTGGAAGACGAGTTCCCTCCTGCTTTAAAAGAAAACGTCTTCTTTGTGAGGGTTTGGAAGCTGTGTAGCTTCACCCAGGAGAAGGAAAGAAACCGTTTGAACGAGCGATAAAACTCTTGACAGGGTGGTAGTAGCTTTTTAAAAGCAATTCTGACAAAACAATCCACCTAAAAGACAGCATTAGGTGAGCGAATGAGACTAAAGAACAAAACATATTTTAATTAACAGCAAGCCAGACTGTAGTTCAGGTAATACATTGATTTATTCATAGTTGGAATTGACCTTGTAACCTTCAGAGGTTATCAACTAATTGTACCTGAGGGGGTTTTCGAGAAATTAATAGAGAATGACTTGGAAAGGACTCCGCTGTGTCCTAAGTGGCTCCCTATATAGTGCACTATGGGCCCTGGTCAAAAGTAATGCATTATATAAGGAATGGAGTGCCGTTTGTGATGAAGGTCATGTCCTGTTTGTTCTAACCCCCCTCATTCCCTCTCCCTCGTGTTTTTGTTCTTCCATCACCACCCCTCCTCCTGTTTCTCCTTAGAAGTTGTAATTTACAGATAACACACTACCAACTGTTTCATGAGAGCCAAATTGAGTGACATTCACTCATAAAAAAAATAAACAAATGTATTTCTTTTTTCAGACTTGAGCTTTTCATGTTTTTTTTGTATATATCTTGGTCACCTGGGAGGCGGTAGGGCACCTTGGTCACCTGGAAGGCGGTAGGGCACCATGGTCACCTGGGAGGCGGTAGGGCACCGTGGTCACCTGGGAGGCGGTAGGGCACCGTGGTCACCTGGGAGGCGCTAGGGCACCGTGGTCACCTGGGAGGCGCTAGGGCACCGTGGTCACCTGGGAGGCGGTAGGGCAACCTGGGAGGCGGTAGGGCACCGTGGTCACCTGGGAGGCGCTAGGGCACCGTGGTCACCTGGGAGGCGGTAGGGCAACCTGGGAGGCGGTAGGGCACCGTGGTCACCTGGGAGGCGGTAGGGCAACCTGGGAGGCGTTATGTAATTCCCTGAAAGTGCTGTTTTTAAACTTGAGTCAGTCAGCATGACAACATGACCTAGTCCTAGGCCCCTAAAGAAGTAGAAACTGTGACAGACCTGGCTGACAAGACGTACCCCATAACCCCCCTCCCCCCCCTTTTTTAAATCTGTGTTCTGTAAAGGAGTATTGCTTTCAACAGCACCATCCAGTTGAGCTATACAAACTGCTTCGTGGGCTTTAAGGAACGAGTCTTGTCCGACAGCTGCATTTAAAAAAATATATAAGGACTGAGCATAAAGAAGCGCTGATGTTTTGAGATGTCTGTTGTTGTAAAGCTTTGGCATCTAGGCTAGACTATGAGAGTGGCGTTTACACTGGTTGCTAGTCTGAAATGACACCCTATTCCCTATATAGTGCACTACTTTTGACCACAGACCAATTGGGGAGTAGAGCGCTATAGGGGATAGGTTGTCATTTGGAAAGAAGCCTGGGTTGTACCAACATGATGCCATTTACCTTCATAACACTTTCCAGTTTTATACGAGCTTACGAGGTCCAAAACAAGACCAACCCCTAGCCCAGGGAAGTGGCTGGACTAGTCACAGTGCTGTCCTCAGTCAGTGTTTGTTGGAATACATTTCTCAATGCACTGTAGCCCTGGAGAAAGACAAGAGTCTGGCATTGATGTGGCTGACAAGACGGAAACAAAGATTTCTCTTCACCCAAAGTGTGAATCATCTGAAAATACTATTTTTATCTCTTGTTTCTGATACTTTCTGTGAAATGGGAAGTTCAGATACAGTTGCTTTCATGTATTATAACCATTCTTACAAACAAAATGTCCTATTTAAATAAATGTCATTCAAAAGGAATTTTGTTATACGATTTGTTTCTTTAGACAAAATATAATTAACACTTGGCTCCTGTTCACATTCAACCTGCATCAAATGTCATAGACCCATAAACATTACAGTGCATTCATACCCCTTGACTTTTTCCACATTTTGTTACGTTACAGCCTTATAAAATGTATTAAATTGTTTTTCTCCCCTCAATCTATACACAATACCCCATAATGACATCACAATACCCCATAATGACATCACAATACCCCATAATGACAAAGCAAAAACAGGTTTTTAGAAATGTATTAAATGAAATATCACATTTATATAAGTGTTAAGACCTTTTACTCAGTACTTTGTTGAAGCATCTTTAGTAGCGTTTACAGCCTCGAGTCTTCTTGGGTGTGACGCTAGAAGCTTGGCACAGCTGTATTTGGAGAGTGTCTCCCATTCTTCTCTGCAGATCCTCTCTAGCTCTGTCAGGTTGGATGGGGAGCGTCGCTGCACAGCTATTTTCAGGTCTCTCCAGAGATGTTTGATCTGGTTCAAGTCTGGGCTCTGGCTGGGCCACTCAAGGACATTCCAAGACTTGTCCCAAAGCCACTACTGCGTTGTCTTGGCTGTGTGCTTAGAGTTGTTGTCCTGTTGGAAGGTGAACCTTCGACCCAGTCTGAGGTCCCGAGCGCTCTGGAGCACGTTTTCATCAAGGGTCTCTCTGTACTTTGCTCCGTTCATCTTTCCGTCGATCCTGACTAGTCGCCCAGTCCCTGCCGCTGAAAAGCATCACCACAGCATGATGCTGCCACCACCATGCTTCACCGTAGGGATGGTGTCAGATTTCCTCCAGACGTGATGCTTGGCATTCAGAGTTCAATCTTGGTTTCATCAGACCAGAGAATCTTGTTTCTCAAGGTCTGAGTCTTTAGGTGCCTTTTGGCAAACTCCAAGCGGGCTGTCATGTGCCTTTTACTGAGGATTGGCTTCCGTCTGGCCACTCTAGCATAAAGGCCTGATTTGATGGCGTGCTGCAGAGATGGTTGTCCTTCAATCTCCACAGAGGAACTCTGGAGCTCTGTCAGAGTGACCATCGGGTTCTTGGTCACCTCCCTGACCAAGGCCCTTCTCCCCCGATTGCTCAGCTCTGGAACCACCAAGACTCTTCCTCAACTTCTTCCATTTAAGAATGCTGGAGGCCACTGTGTGCTTGGGGCCATTCAATGCTGCATACATTTTTTTGGTACACTTCCCCAGATCTGTGCCTCGACACAATCCTGTCTCGGAGCTCTACGGGTAATTCCTTCGACCTCATGGCTTGGTTTTTGCTCTGACATGCACTGTCAACTGTGGGACCTTTTATAGACAGGTGTGTACCTTTCCAAATCATGTCCAATCAATTGAATTTATCACAGGTGGACTCCAAGTTGTAGAAACATCTCAAGGTTGAAACAGGATGCACCTGAGCTCAATTGAAGAGAAGAGTTTTATAGCAAATGGTCTAGCAAATGGTCTCAGTACTTATGTAAACTTATGTAAATCTGTTTTTTATTTGTAATTAATAAATTAGCAAATTTATAAAACCTGATTTTGCTTTGTCATTTTGGGGTATTGTGTGTAGATTGGATCAAAAATGACAAAAAGACTCAGAATAAGGCTGTAAATGTGGAGGGGTCTGAATACTTTCCGAATGCACCTTACTCATAGACCTACAGCATCACAAGTAGGTCAAACTTGATAGTTTAGTGTGCTGGTGCTCTAACCAATATGTTTTGGGGGGTCTGGAGTGCTGATACATGCATCATCTGCCTTGACCTGTATTACTTGCAGTGGTGTGAAGTACTTAAGTAAAAATACATTAAAGTACTTAAGTAGTTTTTGGGGGTATCTGTACTTTACTATTTTATATTTTTGCCTACTTTTACTTCACTACATTCCTAAAGAAAATAATGTACTTTTTACTCCATACATTATCCTGACACCCAGAAGTACTCATTATATTTTGAATGTAAAATGGTCAAAAATCACACACTTATCAAAAGAACGTCCCTTGTCATCCCTACTGCCTCTGATCTGGCGGACTCACTAAAAACAAATGCTTAGTTTGTAAATTATGTCTGAGTGTTGGTGTGCCCCTGGCTATCTGACAATAATAAAATTGTCCCTTCTGGTTTGCTTAATATATGTTTATTACTTTTTATACTTTTTTTTTTAAATACTTTTTATACTTGAGTACATTTAAAACCAAATACTTTAACTCAAGTAGTATTTTACTGGGTGACTTTTACTTGTCATTTTCTATTAAGGTATCTTTACTTTCACTTAAGTATGACAATTGAGTACTTTTTCCACCACTGATTACTTGACTGATTGTATAACAGTCACTTTTTATTGTACCGACTGTGCACGAGCACGTTCCGTCCTTTTATCGATTTGTGGGTGTAACGCGCACGTAGCGACAGCTGAGCTACGTTCAGTGTGGAAAAACGTACTGTAACGTTCAATTCAATGGAAACGGTGCTGTTCTGAACGACCAGTTCAAAAAGGGGGAAGGCGTGGTTGCGTGGGTTTTGTGTTGGAGGAACGCTGTGCCGCAGTTATTTACAGTAAATTGCTTCAATACACACCCACCAAACGTACCTCAAAGTATGTTCAAGATTGTTTTAGGGAAACGTGTCGTTCAGTACAAACCGTTAAGCAACGTAAACGTTCAATCGAACTGAACGCACCCCTGAGTATCCTGGGAAGACTGTTTCCGCCTCTAGCCAGCTGTCCGAATGAATGAGGCGGAGGATCTCCATCATTGCTTCTCAGTGATATAACAGCAAGGATATTAATTTCACTAACAGTATCTTTAGATATCACAATGCAGACCCTCACACCCCACGTGTATTGGGCACAGCGGCATGGAGACATCTACCTGCGTGTGGAGCTGAGTGACGCTAAGGTATGTTACGGATGCTCTCCTGGACCGACCTGTCATCGAGCTAGATGGTCAGGATAAGCCAGCTAGATAGTCAACGTTACTTTCAGACAGTAATACGTGTATTTGTTTAAGCTCACTGCTGGACGTTGTAAATTGAATGCACGTTGCTGACATGAACAAACGACATACATTACATTAGCTACAATGCTCCTTTTGAGAATGGAGTGATATCAGCCCATGCTTACATGTTAGCTAGTAAGCTCATAAATCTAGCAAGCTAATTTACCACTTGTTCTATTAGCTATACCGAGTGATAACAAACGTGTAACATGTCACTACTAGACAGAATAACTTACTATATATAATATATAAAACGTATATATATTATATAAAGTTTCCTGAGATCCTGATCCAGTGTTTCCACATTCCAAAATCACGTCGTCGTGAGAAGTATGGTTCTCGACGAGGCTAGATAGTAGCTAACACTCAACTACTGAAGCTAGCTAGATGGCTACTGTAATTAATATTGAGTTGTAGTAACTAGTGGTGGTGCATCTACCAAATGTCACGCTTCATAAAATATTCAGGAATTGTCATGGTGATCGCTGGATCCAATTTAGCCAATCAGCAAACACACAGCTACTCACTCAAGGTGCATCGTGATCACGTGTACTCCAGCTACGTAGTACTGTGCGTAATGTCATCAGAATATGTTAAGTGATGTTGTATGTGTGAAGGAAACGCATCCATTTCAGTCACTTAGTTTGAGCTCAACCAATGTCCGTGTGGTTTCTATATTTCCCCTTGTAGCTGACAGTCTTCTGCTTTTTGATGCAAGACATTTTCTTTTGCGTTTTTAGAATCTTGATATCTGCGTGCAAAACAACACCCTGCAATTCAAAGGTCAGTGTTTGTGTTACGTTTGAACAGAAAGAATGAAAATAACTCTAGTCTGTACAGAGTACATGGTATTAAATCGATGTTCCTTTGTTGGACAGCTCAGGGTCATGGAGCTAAAGGAGACAATGACTATGAGTTCAGTCTGGTGTTCCTGGAACCAGTGAAACCGGAGGTATTCTATTATTTTCTATTCCAGAAATGTACTTTTTCATTAGTGATAATACCTCACACTCTTCTCAGTCTCGAAGACAAACATTCTCTTCTGGTACTAGAGATTGTTACTGCTTGCTGCATGTGGTTTATTATTAAGTGTGTCTTCCACAGGAGGCGGCTCATGATAATGTCTGGAACGGAGCAAATGGAACGGCATCAAACACCTGGAAACCATGGAAACCATGTGTTTGATGTATTAAATACCGTTCCACTGACTCCGCTCCAGTCGTTACCACGAGCACCTCCTCCCCAAATGAAGGTGCCACCAACCTCCTGTGGTGTCTACAATTATTATCATACTCGCTGTGTGTCTGTCTGCCAGGTTAGTCACAGGTCCACCCAGCGCCTGGTAAATGTGACAGTGAGGAAGCAAGAGCAGCGTTGGTGGGATAGACTCACTCTGCAGGAGAGGAAACCTCTCTTCCTGACGCCAGACTTCGACCGTTGGCTCGACGAATCAGACGCGGAGATGGAGCTTCAGGCTAAGGTAGTAATGACCAAGGCCAGCTTTGGTACAACTTTTAGATGTAATACATAAGGAAGTATAAGGCTTTATTTATTTGTCTTTTATAAGGGTGTTATGACATGTATTACACCTGATGGTCTGTCTGTTTGTTTTCAGGAAGAGGAGAAGATAAACAAGGTCAGCATCGAGTCAAGAATCCATAAAGACCGTAAGTACCGAGCAGTGCAGCTGTGAACAGCCCTTATCTCTAATCTGAATATTTACATTTCTTGGTAAAGATGCTGTTGGTTTAGACCAGGGATCATCAACTAAGTTCAGCCTCGGGCTGATTTTACTTATTTTTCTTGACCAGTTGGTCGACAGACCGGAAAATAACTACAAATCATTTGTAGACTGCAATGTGACGGCAAGAATCCAAAACGTATCATTTCAAACCTTGCTTAAATCTGTATATGATCATGTCTCTCTCTATTATGCGTGGGAATACTTGAGAACAGATTTTCCAAAATTAAAATCACTTATCACAGATTTCCTGGTGTTTTAACACACTTTCATCTCAATGAAAATGCAAAAAAAAAAAAAAAAAACTCTCAAAAGTTGGGAGGCCAAATCAATCGGCCCGCGGGCAGCCAATTGGAGAACCCTGGTTTTGACTGCATCATCTTTTAGTTTATACCACACACAAGTACAAGCTACCTTTTTTAAGTACTAGATATTTTAAAATGTAAACATCTGAAATGTCATTTCAAATCATTTGGTTTTGGTATAGACGTACAAAACCAACTGACTGGAGTCTCCTTTTGTATTTATTTAATTGTGTTTTATTGAAAGCTGTACAATGTTCTCTCAGCCTACCTGGAGAAGGGCTGTCTGTTCATGTACAACCTGGTGTTATGTGTTTTGTTCTCTCAGCCTACCTGGGTCTGGAGAAGGGCTGTCTGTTCATGTACAACCTGGTGTTATGTGTTTTAAAGCTGTTGTATGTTAATATGTGGTTTGTTCTCTCAGCCTACCTGGGTCTTAAGAAGGGCTATCTGTTCATGTACAACCTGGTCCAGTTCCTGGGCTTCTCCTGGATCTTTGTCAACATGACCGTCCGTCTCTTCATCCTGGGACAAGGTCAGTGGTCCGGAGCTTGCTGAGGGTCCAGCCTGTTAGTAGCTGTTGTTTGTTTGTTGGTTGTCTTGAGAGTTGACTACAGCGTTGGCCATAGACACTAAGTAGGTTAAGTGGTCAGTGTTTCAGGGATGGAAAAGAATACAATCAGAATCTTTCCTTTTCAGCAGCTGCGGTTGGAACTAGCTACCTCAGAACTGGTTCGTCAACATAATGTAAGAGAGTTAGTATAGATGGCTCATATAACACTAATATTTACATACATTATCATTCTTCCTTTTATTTATTTTTTAGCTGAAAGCTGTCTAGTTTCAACAGTATTTTTATTCAGTTGTGTTTCTGTGAAGTGATCTGAGTGAGTCGGATTAAACCACCAAGCCGACGTGTTACTTCCTTAGAATAACTAAACAGGCTCTTTATTCATAGATGTGTCAATTTGAATATGAGAAAGGGAACATTGACTCTAGTCTGTAGATGAATTTGTCTTGCAAATAGCTTTGTGGTCCAGTCTGTTTTGTGTTTGTATGTCTTCACAACAATTTAAGAGTTGACAACAGCAGTAGTTGCCACCCTGTTGTGTTGTGTCTATCCACAGAGATACTTGAGGAGACTAATGAGAACGTAGACTTACTGGTGAAATGCACATCAATTGGTACTTGGGGTGTACTTCAGGCATAGCTAAATGTGATTGGTGTAGAGTAACTAAAATAGGTTGAGAACCACTGGACTTGAGCACGTACAGTGTGGAACCAGGCTACTCTGGAAATGCAGTGTTTGGCCTAACATGTTAGCACCACTGTGTTCTACCTCTCTCAATTCAAGGGGCTTTATTGTCATGGGAAACATGTTAACATATCTACCTCTCTCTCTCTCTCTCTCTCTGTCTCTCTGTCTCTGTCTCTCTGTCTCTCTGTCTCTCTGTCTCTCTGTCTCTCTGTCTCTCTGTCTCTCTGTCTCTCTGTCTCTGTCTCTGTCTCTCTGTCTCTCTGTCTCTCTCTCTCTCTCTCTCTGTGTCTCTCTCTCTCTCTCTCTCTCTCTCTCTGTCTCTCTCTCTCTCTCTCTGTGTCTCTCTCTCTCTCTGTGTGTCTCTCTCTCTCTGTCTCTCTGTCTCTCTGTCTCTCTGTCTCTCTGTCTCTCTGTCTCTCTGTCTCTCTGTCTCTCTGTCTCTCTCTCTCTCTCTCTCTCTCTCTCTCTCTCTCTCTTATCAGACTCGTTCTATGACACGTTCCACACCATTGCTGACATGATGTACTTCTGTCAGATGATGGCCGTAGCAGAGGTCATGAACCCTCTAGTGGGTCTGGTCAAGACAGGGGTGTTCCCAGCTATGATCCAGGTATGGTTCAATCCAAACACACAGAAAAATAACTTTCAAAATGACTTGGGTTTAAAATAAAACACGTGCTAATTTAGGTTACATTGACTTTTAGTTGTTTTTGGTTAGTCAAAGCTAAAGTTAGCGGCAATGGTTTTGTAAACCAACCCAAAGCATAGATTGTCTCTCCTTGCCCATAGGAGACTTTCAGGTTGAGGACAGGATGCTTTCAGGTTGAGGACAGGATGCTTTCAGGTTGAGGACAGGATGCTTTCAGGTTGAGGACAGGAGGCTTTCAGGTTGAGGACAGGAGGCTTTCAGGTTGAGGACAGGAGGCTTTCAGGGTGAGGACAGGAGGCTTTCAGGGTGAGGACAGGAGGCTTTCAGGGTGAGGACAGGAGGCTTTCAGGGTGAGGACAGGAGGCTTTCAGGGTGAGGACAGGAGGCTTTCAGGGTGAGGACAGGAGGCTTTCAGGGTGAGGACAGGAGGCTTTCAGGGTGAGGACAGGAGGCTTTCAGGGTGAGGACAGGAGGCTTTCAGGGTGAGGACAGGAGGCTTTCAGGGTGAGGACAGGAGGCTTTCAGGGTGAGGACAGGAGGCTTTCAGGGTGAGGACAGGAGGCTTTCAGGTTGAGGACAGGAGGCTTTCAGGGTGAGGACAGGATGCTTTCAGGGTGAGGACAGGATGCTTTCAGGGTGAGGACAGGATGCTTTCAGGGTGAGGACAGGATGCTTTCAGGGTGAGGACAGGAGGCTTTCAGGGTGAGGACAGGAGGCTTTCAGGGTGAGGACAGGATGCTTTCAGGGTGAGGACAGGAGGCTTTCAGGGTGAGGACAGGAGGCTTTCAGGGTGAGGACAGGAGGCTTTCAGGGTGAGGACAGGAGGCTTTCAGGGTGAGGACAGGAGGCTTTCAGGGTGAGGACAGGATGCTTTCAGGGTGAGGACAGGAGGCTTTCAGGGTGAGGACAGGATGCTTTCAGGGTGAGGACAGGATGCTTTCAGGGTGAGGACAGGAAGCTTTCAGGTTGAGAACAAGTGATTTTGTATTTAGGGTGAATTATCCCTTTAATGAAGTGTGTTTCAGTGAGTTTTGTTTTGTTTTGTTTGTTGACCTGTCCAGGTGGTGGGTAGGAACGTAATCCTGTTTGTGATCTTCGGTAGTCTGGAGGAGATGCAGAACAAAGCAGTGGTCTTCTTCGTCTTCTACCTCTGGAGCACCATAGAGATCTTCAGGTGACTCTACCTCTATAGTCAATAGAGATCTACAGGTGACTCTACCTCTATAGTATAGTCAGTAGAGATCTACAGGTGACTCTACCTCTATAGTATAGTCAATAGAGATCTACAGGTGACTCTACCTCTATAGTATAGTCAGTAGAGATCTACAGGTGTCTCTACCTCTATAGTATAGTCAATAGAGATCTACAGGTGTCTCTACCTCTATAGTCAATAGAGATCTTCAGGTGACTCTACCTCTATAGTCAATAGAGATCTACAGGTGACTCTACCTCTATAGTCAATAGAGATCTACAGGTGACTACCTCTATAGTCAATAGAGATCTACAGGTGACTCTACCTCTATAGTCAATAGAGATCTACAGGTGACTCTACCTCTATAGTCAATAGAGATCTACAGGTGACTCTACCTCTATAGTCAATAGAGATCTACAGGTGACTCTACCTCTATAGTCAATAGAGATCTACAGGTGACTCTACCTCTATAGTATAGTCAATAGAGATCTACAGGTGACTCTACCTCTATAGTCAGTAGAGATCTTCAGGTGACTCTACCTCTATAGTATAGTCAATAGAGATCTACAGGTGACTCTACCTCTATAGTCAATAGAGATCTACAGGTGACTCTACCTCTATAGTCAATAGAGATCTACAGGTGACTCTACCTCTATAGTATAGTGGGTAGAGATCTACAGGTGTCTCTACCTCTATAGTCAATAGAGATCTACAGGTGTCTCTACCTCTATAGTATAGTCAATAGAGATCTACAGGTGACTCTACCTCTATAGTATAGTCAGTAGAGATCTACAGGTGTCTCTACCTCTATAGTCAATAGAGATCTTCAGGTGACTCTACCTCTATAGTCAATAGAGATCTACAGGTGACTCTACCTCTATAGTATAGTCAATAGAGATCTACAGGTGACTCTACCTCTATAGTATAGTCAGTAGAGATCTACAGGTGTCTCTACCTCTATAGTATAGTCAATAGAGATCTACAGGTGTCTCTACCTCTATAGTATAGTCAGTAGAGATCTACAGGTGTCTCTACCTCTATAGTATAGTCAATAGAGATCTACAGGTGTCTCTACCTCTATAGTCAATAGAGATCTTCAGGTGACTCTACCTCTATAGTCAATAGAGATCTACAGGTGACTCTACCTCTATAGTATAGTCAATAGAGATCTACAGGTGACTCTACCTCTATAGTATAGTCAGTAGAGATCTACAGGTGTCTCTACCTCTATAGTCAATAGAGATCTTCAGGTGACTCTACCTCTATAGTCAATAGAGATCTACAGGTGACTCTACCTCTATAGTATAGTCAATAGAGATCTACAGGTGACTCTACCTCTATAGTCAATAGAGATCTACAGGTGACTCTACCTCTATAGTCAATAGAGATCTACAGGTGACTCTACCTCTATAGTCAATAGAGATCTACAGGTGACTCTACCTCTATAGTCAATAGAGATCTACAGGTGACTCTACCTCTATAGTCAATAGAGATCTACAGGTGACTCTACCTCTATAGTCAATAGAGATCTACAGGTGTCTCTACCTCTATAGTCAATAGAGATCTACAGGTGTCTCTACCTCTATAGTACAGTCAATAGAGATCTACAGGTGACTCTACCTCTGGAGCACCATAGAGATCTACAGGTGACTCTACCTCTATAGTCAATAGAGATCTACAGGTGACTCTACCTCTATAGTCAATAGAGATCTACAGGTGACTCTACCTCTATAGTCAATAGAGATCTACAGGTGACTCTACCTCTATAGTCAATAGAGATCTACAGGTGACTCTACCTCTATAGTCAATAGAGATCTACAGGTGACTCTACCTCTATAGTCAATAGAGATCTACAGGTGACTCTACCTCTGGAGCACAATAGAGATCTACAGGTGACTCTACCTCTATAGTCAATAGAGATCTACAGGTGACTCTACCTCTATAGTCAATAGAGATCTACAGGTGACTCTACCTCTGGAGCACAATAGAGATCTACAGGTGACTCTACCTCTATAGTCAATAGAGATCTACAGGTGACTCTACCTCTATAGTCAATAGAGATCTACAGGTGACTCTACCTCTGGAGCACCATAGAGATCTACAGGTGACTCTACCTCTGGAGCACCATAGAGATCTACAGGTGACTCTACCTCTGGAGCACCATAGAGATCTACAGGTGACTCTACCTCTATAGTATAGTCAGTAGAGATCTACAGGTGACTCTACCTCTATAGTATAGTCAATAGAGATCTACAGGTGACTCTACCTCTATAGTCAATAGAGATCTACAGGTGACTCTACCTCTGGAGCACAATAGAGATCTACAGGTGACTCTACCTCTATAGTCAATAGAGATCTACAGGTGACTCTACCTCTATAGTCAATAGAGATCTACAGGTGACTCTACCTCTGGAGCACAATAGAGATCTACAGGTGACTCTACCTCTATAGTCAATAGAGATCTACAGGTGACTCTACCTCTATAGTCAATAGAGATCTACAGGTGACTCTACCTCTGGAGCACCATAGAGATCTACAGGTGACTCTACCTCTGGAGCACCATAGAGATCTACAGGTGACTCTACCTCTATAGTATAGTCAGTAGAGATCTACAGGTGACTCTACCTCTATAGTATAGTCAGTAGAGATCTACAGGTGACTCTACCTCTATAGTCAATAGAGATCTACAGGTGACTCTACCTCTATAGTCAATAGAGATCTACAGGTGACTCTACCTCTGGAGCACCATAGAGATCTACAGGTGACTCTACCTCTATAGTATAGTCAGTAGAGATCTACAGGTGACTCTACCTCTATAGTCAATAGAGATCTACAGGTGACTCTACCTCTATAGTCAATAGAGATCTACAGGTGACTCTACCTCTGGAGCACCATAGAGATCTACAGGTGACTCTACCTCTGGAGCACCATAGAGATCTACAGGTGACTCTACCTCTGGAGCACCATAGAGATCTACAGGTGACTCTACCTCTATAGTCAGTAGAGATCTACAGGTGACTCTACCTCTATAGTCAATAGAGATCTACAGGTGACTCTACCTCTATAGTCAATAGAGATCTACAGGTGACTCTACCTCTATAGTCAATAGAGATCTACAGGTGACTCTACCTCTATAGTCAATAGAGATCTACAGGTGACTCTACCTCTATAGTCAATAGAGATCTACAGGTGACTCTACCTCTATAGTCAATAGAGATCTTCAGGTGACTCTACCTCTATAGTCAATAGAGATCTACAGGTGACTCTACCTCTATAGTCAATAGAGATCTACAGGTGACTCTACCTCTATAGTCAATAGAGATCTACAGGTGACTCTACCTCTATAGTCAATAGAGATCTACAGGTGACTCTACCTCTATAGTCAATAGAGATCTACAGGTGACTCTACCTCTATAGTCAATAGAGATCTACAGGTGACTCTACCTCTATAGTCAATAGAGATCTACAGGTGACTCTACCTCTATAGTCAGTAGAGATCTACAGGTGACTCTACCTCTATAGTCAATAGAGATCTACAGGTGACTCTACCTCTATAGTCAATAGAGATCTACAGGTGACTCTACCTCTATAGTCAATAGAGATCTACAGGTGACTCTACCTCTATAGTCAATAGAGATCTACAGGTGACTCTACCTCTATAGTCAATAGAGATCTACAGGTGACTCTACCTCTATAGTCAGTAGAGATCTACAGGTGACTCTACCTCTATAGTCAATAGAGATCTACAGGTGACTCTACCTCTATAGTCAATAGAGATCTACAGGTGACTCTACCTCTATAGTATAGTGGGTAGAGATCTACAGGTGTCTCTACCTCTATAGTCAATAGAGATCTACAGGTGTCTCTACCTCTATAGTCAATAGAGATCTTCAGGTGACTCTACCTCTATAGTCAATAGAGATCTACAGGTGTCTCTACCTCTATAGTATAGTCAATAGAGATCTACAGGTGACTCTACCTCTATAGTATAGTCAGTAGAGATCTACAGGTGTCTCTACCTCTATAGTATAGTCAATAGAGATCTACAGGTGTCTCTACCTCTATAGTCAATAGAGATCTTCAGGTGACTCTACCTCTATAGTCAATAGAGATCTACAGGTGACTCTACCTCTATAGTATAGTCAATAGAGATCTACAGGTGACTCTACCTCTATAGTATAGTCAGTAGAGATCTACAGGTGTCTCTACCTCTATAGTATAGTCAATAGAGATCTACAGGTGTCTCTACCTCTATAGTATAGTCAGTAGAGATCTACAGGTGTCTCTACCTCTATAGTATAGTCAATAGAGATCTACAGGTGTCTCTACCTCTATAGTCAATAGAGATCTTCAGGTGACTCTACCTCTATAGTCAATAGAGATCTACAGGTGACTCTACCTCTATAGTATAGTCAATAGAGATCTACAGGTGACTCTACCTCTATAGTATAGTCAGTAGAGATCTACAGGTGTCTCTACCTCTATAGTCAATAGAGATCTTCAGGTGACTCTACCTCTATAGTCAATAGAGATCTACAGGTGACTCTACCTCTATAGTATAGTCAATAGAGATCTACAGGTGACTCTACCTCTATAGTCAATAGAGATCTACAGGTGACTCTACCTCTATAGTCAATAGAGATCTACAGGTGACTCTACCTCTATAGTCAATAGAGATCTACAGGTGACTCTACCTCTATAGTCAATAGAGATCTACAGGTGACTCTACCTCTATAGTCAATAGAGATCTACAGGTGACTCTACCTCTATAGTCAATAGAGATCTACAGGTGACTCTACCTCTGGAGCACCATAGAGATCTACAGGTGACTCTACCTCTGGAGCACCATAGAGATCTACAGGTGACTCTACCTCTATAGTATAGTCAGTAGAGATCTACAGGTGACTCTACCTCTATAGTATAGTCAGTAGAGATCTACAGGTGACTCTACCTCTATAGTCAATAGAGATCTACAGGTGACTCTACCTCTATAGTCAATAGAGATCTACAGGTGACTCTACCTCTGGAGCACCATAGAGATCTACAGGTGACTCTACCTCTGGAGCACCATAGAGATCTACAGGTGACTCTACCTCTATAGTATAGTCAGTAGAGATCTACAGGTGACTCTACCTCTATAGTATAGTCAGTAGAGATCTACAGGTGACTCTACCTCTATAGTCAATAGAGATCTACAGGTGACTCTACCTCTATAGTCAATAGAGATCTACAGGTGACTCTACCTCTGGAGCACCATAGAGATCTACAGGTGACTCTACCTCTATAGTATAGTCAGTAGAGATCTACAGGTGACTCTACCTCTATAGTCAATAGAGATCTACAGGTGACTCTACCTCTATAGTCAATAGAGATCTACAGGTGACTCTACCTCTGGAGCACCATAGAGATCTACAGGTGACTCTACCTCTGGAGCACCATAGAGATCTACAGGTGACTCTACCTCTGGAGCACCATAGAGATCTACAGGTGACTCTACCTCTATAGTCAGTAGAGATCTACAGGTGACTCTACCTCTATAGTCAATAGAGATCTACAGGTGACTCTACCTCTATAGTCAATAGAGATCTACAGGTGACTCTACCTCTATAGTCAATAGAGATCTACAGGTGACTCTACCTCTATAGTCAATAGAGATCTACAGGTGACTCTACCTCTATAGTCAATAGAGATCTACAGGTGACTCTACCTCTATAGTCAATAGAGATCTACAGGTGACTCTACCTCTATAGTCAATAGAGATCTACAGGTGACTCTACCTCTATAGTCAATAGAGATCTACAGGTGACTCTACCTCTATAGTCAATAGAGATCTACAGGTGTCTCTACCTCTATAGTCAATAGAGATCTTCAGGTGACTCTACCTCTATAGTCAATAGAGATCTACAGGTGACTCTACCTCTATAGTATAGTCAATAGAGATCTACAGGTGACTCTACCTCTATAGTATAGTCAGTAGAGATCTACAGGTGTCTCTACCTCTATAGTCAATAGAGATCTTCAGGTGACTCTACCTCTATAGTCAATAGAGATCTACAGGTGACTCTACCTCTATAGTATAGTCAATAGAGATCTACAGGTGACTCTACCTCTATAGTCAATAGAGATCTACAGGTGACTCTACCTCTATAGTCAATAGAGATCTACAGGTGACTCTACCTCTATAGTCAATAGAGATCTACAGGTGACTCTACCTCTATAGTCAATAGAGATCTACAGGTGACTCTACCTCTATAGTCAATAGAGATCTACAGGTGACTCTACCTCTATAGTCAATAGAGATCTACAGGTGTCTCTACCTCTATAGTCAATAGAGATCTACAGGTGTCTCTACCTCTATAGTACAGTCAATAGAGATCTACAGGTGACTCTACCTCTGGAGCACCATAGAGATCTACAGGTGACTCTACCTCTATAGTCAATAGAGATCTACAGGTGACTCTACCTCTATAGTCAATAGAGATCTACAGGTGACTCTACCTCTATAGTCAATAGAGATCTACAGGTGACTCTACCTCTATAGTCAATAGAGATCTACAGGTGACTCTACCTCTATAGTCAATAGAGATCTACAGGTGACTCTACCTCTATAGTCAATAGAGATCTACAGGTGACTCTACCTCTGGAGCACAATAGAGATCTACAGGTGACTCTACCTCTATAGTCAATAGAGATCTACAGGTGACTCTACCTCTATAGTCAATAGAGATCTACAGGTGACTCTACCTCTGGAGCACAATAGAGATCTACAGGTGACTCTACCTCTATAGTCAATAGAGATCTACAGGTGACTCTACCTCTATAGTCAATAGAGATCTACAGGTGACTCTACCTCTGGAGCACCATAGAGATCTACAGGTGACTCTACCTCTGGAGCACCATAGAGATCTACAGGTGACTCTACCTCTGGAGCACCATAGAGATCTACAGGTGACTCTACCTCTATAGTATAGTCAGTAGAGATCTACAGGTGACTCTACCTCTATAGTATAGTCAATAGAGATCTACAGGTGACTCTACCTCTATAGTCAATAGAGATCTACAGGTGACTCTACCTCTGGAGCACAATAGAGATCTACAGGTGACTCTACCTCTATAGTCAATAGAGATCTACAGGTGACTCTACCTCTATAGTCAATAGAGATCTACAGGTGACTCTACCTCTGGAGCACAATAGAGATCTACAGGTGACTCTACCTCTATAGTCAATAGAGATCTACAGGTGACTCTACCTCTATAGTCAATAGAGATCTACAGGTGACTCTACCTCTGGAGCACCATAGAGATCTACAGGTGACTCTACCTCTGGAGCACCATAGAGATCTACAGGTGACTCTACCTCTATAGTATAGTCAGTAGAGATCTACAGGTGACTCTACCTCTATAGTATAGTCAGTAGAGATCTACAGGTGACTCTACCTCTATAGTCAATAGAGATCTACAGGTGACTCTACCTCTATAGTCAATAGAGATCTACAGGTGACTCTACCTCTGGAGCACCATAGAGATCTACAGGTGACTCTACCTCTATAGTATAGTCAGTAGAGATCTACAGGTGACTCTACCTCTATAGTCAATAGAGATCTACAGGTGACTCTACCTCTATAGTCAATAGAGATCTACAGGTGACTCTACCTCTGGAGCACCATAGAGATCTACAGGTGACTCTACCTCTGGAGCACCATAGAGATCTACAGGTGACTCTACCTCTGGAGCACCATAGAGATCTACAGGTGACTCTACCTCTATAGTCAGTAGAGATCTACAGGTGACTCTACCTCTATAGTCAATAGAGATCTACAGGTGACTCTACCTCTATAGTCAATAGAGATCTACAGGTGACTCTACCTCTATAGTCAATAGAGATCTACAGGTGACTCTACCTCTATAGTCAATAGAGATCTACAGGTGACTCTACCTCTATAGTCAATAGAGATCTACAGGTGACTCTACCTCTATAGTCAATAGAGATCTTCAGGTGACTCTACCTCTATAGTCAATAGAGATCTACAGGTGACTCTACCTCTATAGTCAATAGAGATCTACAGGTGACTCTACCTCTATAGTCAATAGAGATCTACAGGTGACTCTACCTCTATAGTCAATAGAGATCTACAGGTGACTCTACCTCTATAGTCAATAGAGATCTACAGGTGACTCTACCTCTATAGTCAATAGAGATCTACAGGTGACTCTACCTCTATAGTCAATAGAGATCTACAGGTGACTCTACCTCTATAGTCAGTAGAGATCTACAGGTGACTCTACCTCTATAGTCAATAGAGATCTACAGGTGACTCTACCTCTATAGTCAATAGAGATCTACAGGTGACTCTACCTCTATAGTCAATAGAGATCTACAGGTGACTCTACCTCTATAGTCAATAGAGATCTACAGGTGACTCTACCTCTATAGTCAATAGAGATCTACAGGTGACTCTACCTCTATAGTCAGTAGAGATCTACAGGTGACTCTACCTCTATAGTCAATAGAGATCTACAGGTGACTCTACCTCTATAGTCAATAGAGATCTACAGGTGACTCTACCTCTATAGTATAGTGGGTAGAGATCTACAGGTGTCTCTACCTCTATAGTCAATAGAGATCTACAGGTGTCTCTACCTCTATAGTCAATAGAGATCTTCAGGTGACTCTACCTCTATAGTCAATAGAGATCTACAGGTGTCTCTACCTCTATAGTATAGTCAATAGAGATCTACAGGTGACTCTACCTCTATAGTATAGTCAGTAGAGATCTACAGGTGTCTCTACCTCTATAGTATAGTCAATAGAGATCTACAGGTGTCTCTACCTCTATAGTCAATAGAGATCTTCAGGTGACTCTACCTCTATAGTCAATAGAGATCTACAGGTGACTCTACCTCTATAGTATAGTCAATAGAGATCTACAGGTGACTCTACCTCTATAGTATAGTCAGTAGAGATCTACAGGTGTCTCTACCTCTATAGTATAGTCAATAGAGATCTACAGGTGTCTCTACCTCTATAGTATAGTCAGTAGAGATCTACAGGTGTCTCTACCTCTATAGTATAGTCAATAGAGATCTACAGGTGTCTCTACCTCTATAGTCAATAGAGATCTTCAGGTGACTCTACCTCTATAGTCAATAGAGATCTACAGGTGACTCTACCTCTATAGTATAGTCAATAGAGATCTACAGGTGACTCTACCTCTATAGTATAGTCAGTAGAGATCTACAGGTGTCTCTACCTCTATAGTCAATAGAGATCTTCAGGTGACTCTACCTCTATAGTCAATAGAGATCTACAGGTGACTCTACCTCTATAGTATAGTCAATAGAGATCTACAGGTGACTCTACCTCTATAGTCAATAGAGATCTACAGGTGACTCTACCTCTATAGTCAATAGAGATCTACAGGTGACTCTACCTCTATAGTCAATAGAGATCTACAGGTGACTCTACCTCTATAGTCAATAGAGATCTACAGGTGACTCTACCTCTATAGTCAATAGAGATCTACAGGTGACTCTACCTCTATAGTCAATAGAGATCTACAGGTGACTCTACCTCTGGAGCACCATAGAGATCTACAGGTGACTCTACCTCTGGAGCACCATAGAGATCTACAGGTGACTCTACCTCTATAGTATAGTCAGTAGAGATCTACAGGTGACTCTACCTCTATAGTATAGTCAGTAGAGATCTACAGGTGACTCTACCTCTATAGTCAATAGAGATCTACAGGTGACTCTACCTCTATAGTCAATAGAGATCTACAGGTGACTCTACCTCTGGAGCACCATAGAGATCTACAGGTGACTCTACCTCTGGAGCACCATAGAGATCTACAGGTGACTCTACCTCTGGAGCACCATAGAGATCTACAGGTGACTCTACCTCTATAGTATAGTCAGTAGAGATCTACAGGTGACTCTACCTCTATAGTCAATAGAGATCTACAGGTGACTCTACCTCTATAGTCAATAGAGATCTACAGGTGACTCTACCTCTGGAGCACCATAGAGATCTACAGGTGACTCTACCTCTGGAGCACCATAGAGATCTACATGTGACTCTACCTCTGGAGCACCATAGAGATCTACAGGTGACTCTACCTCTATAGTCAGTAGAGATCTACAGGTGACTCTACCTCTATAGTCAATAGAGATCTACAGGTGACTCTACCTCTATAGTCAATAGAGATCTACAGGTGACTCTACCTCTATAGTCAATAGAGATCTACAGGTGACTCTACCTCTATAGTCAATAGAGATCTACAGGTGACTCTACCTCTATAGTCAATAGAGATCTACAGGTGACTCTACCTCTATAGTCAATAGAGATCTACAGGTGACTCTACCTCTATAGTCAATAGAGATCTACAGGTGACTCTACCTCTATAGTCAATAGAGATCTACAGGTGACTCTACCTCTATAGTCAATAGAGATCTACAGGTGACTCTACCTCTATAGTCAATAGAGATCTACAGGTGACTCTACCTCTATAGTCAATAGAGATCTACAGGTGTCTCTACCTCTATAGTATAGTCAATAGAGATCTACAGGTGACTCTACCTCTATAGTATAGTCAGTAGAGATCTACAGGTGTCTCTACCTCTATAGTATAGTCAATAGAGATCTACAGGTGTCTCTACCTCTATAGTCAATAGAGATCTTCAGGTGACTCTACCTCTATAGTCAATAGAGATCTACAGGTGACTCTACCTCTATAGTATAGTCAATAGAGATCTACAGGTGACTCTACCTCTATAGTATAGTCAGTAGAGATCTACAGGTGTCTCTACCTCTATAGTATAGTCAATAGAGATCTACAGGTGTCTCTACCTCTATAGTATAGTCAGTAGAGATCTACAGGTGTCTCTACCTCTATAGTATAGTCAATAGAGATCTACAGGTGTCTCTACCTCTATAGTCAATAGAGATCTTCAGGTGACTCTACCTCTATAGTCAATAGAGATCTACAGGTGACTCTACCTCTATAGTATAGTCAATAGAGATCTACAGGTGACTCTACCTCTATAGTATAGTCAGTAGAGATCTACAGGTGTCTCTACCTCTATAGTCAATAGAGATCTTCAGGTGACTCTACCTCTATAGTCAATAGAGATCTACAGGTGACTCTACCTCTATAGTATAGTCAATAGAGATCTACAGGTGACTCTACCTCTATAGTCAATAGAGATCTACAGGTGACTCTACCTCTATAGTCAATAGAGATCTACAGGTGACTCTACCTCTATAGTCAATAGAGATCTACAGGTGACTCTACCTCTATAGTCAATAGAGATCTACAGGTGACTCTACCTCTATAGTCAATAGAGATCTACAGGTGACTCTACCTCTATAGTCAATAGAGATCTACAGGTGACTCTACCTCTGGAGCACCATAGAGATCTACAGGTGACTCTACCTCTGGAGCACCATAGAGATCTACAGGTGACTCTACCTCTATAGTATAGTCAGTAGAGATCTACAGGTGACTCTACCTCTATAGTATAGTCAGTAGAGATCTACAGGTGACTCTACCTCTATAGTCAATAGAGATCTACAGGTGACTCTACCTCTATAGTCAATAGAGATCTACAGGTGACTCTACCTCTGGAGCACCATAGAGATCTACAGGTGACTCTACCTCTGGAGCACCATAGAGATCTACAGGTGACTCTACCTCTATAGTATAGTCAGTAGAGATCTACAGGTGACTCTACCTCTATAGTATAGTCAGTAGAGATCTACAGGTGACTCTACCTCTATAGTCAATAGAGATCTACAGGTGACTCTACCTCTATAGTCAATAGAGATCTACAGGTGACTCTACCTCTGGAGCACCATAGAGATCTACAGGTGACTCTACCTCTATAGTATAGTCAGTAGAGATCTACAGGTGACTCTACCTCTATAGTCAATAGAGATCTACAGGTGACTCTACCTCTATAGTCAATAGAGATCTACAGGTGACTCTACCTCTGGAGCACCATAGAGATCTACAGGTGACTCTACCTCTGGAGCACCATAGAGATCTACAGGTGACTCTACCTCTGGAGCACCATAGAGATCTACAGGTGACTCTACCTCTATAGTCAGTAGAGATCTACAGGTGACTCTACCTCTATAGTCAATAGAGATCTACAGGTGACTCTACCTCTATAGTCAATAGAGATCTACAGGTGACTCTACCTCTATAGTCAATAGAGATCTACAGGTGACTCTACCTCTATAGTCAATAGAGATCTACAGGTGACTCTACCTCTATAGTCAATAGAGATCTACAGGTGACTCTACCTCTATAGTCAATAGAGATCTACAGGTGACTCTACCTCTATAGTCAATAGAGATCTACAGGTGACTCTACCTCTATAGTCAATAGAGATCTACAGGTGACTCTACCTCTATAGTCAATAGAGATCTACAGGTGACTCTACCTCTATAGTCAATAGAGATCTACAGGTGACTCTACCTCTATAGTCAATAGAGATCTACAGGTGACTCTACCTCTATAGTCAATAGAGATCTACAGGTGACTCTACCTCTATAGTCAATAGAGATCTACAGGTGACTCTACCTCTATAGTCAATAGAGATCTACAGGTGACTCTACCTCTATAGTCAATAGAGATCTACAGGTGACTCTACCTCTATAGTCAATAGAGATCTACAGGTGACTCTACCTCTATAGTCAATAGAGATCTACAGGTGACTCTACCTCTATAGTCAATAGAGATCTACAGGTGACTCTACCTCTATAGTCAATAGAGATCTACAGGTGACTCTACCTCTATAGTCAATAGAGATCTACAGGTGACTCTACCTCTATAGTCAATAGAGATCTACAGGTGACTCTACCTCTATAGTCAATAGAGATCTTCAGGTGACTCTACCTCTATAGTCAATAGAGATCTACAGGTGACTCTACCTCTATAGTCAATAGAGATCTACAGGTGTCTCTACCTCTATAGTCAATAGAGATCTACAGGTGACTCTACCTCTATAGTCAATAGAGATCTACAGGTGACTCTACCTCTATAGTCAATAGAGATCTACAGGTGACTCTACCTCTATAGTCAATAGAGATCTACAGGTGACTCTACCTCTATAGTCAATAGAGATCTTCAGGTGACTCTACCTCTATAGTCAATAGAGATCTACAGGTGACTCTACCTCTATAGTCAATAGAGATCTACAGGTGTCTCTACCTCTATAGTCAATAGAGATCTACAGGTGACTCTACCTCTATAGTCAATAGAGATCTACAGGTGACTCTACCTCTATAGTCAATAGAGATCTACAGGTGACTCTACCTCTATAGTCAATAGAGATCTACAGGTGACTCTACCTCTATAGTATAGTCAATAGAGATCTACAGGTGACTCTACCTCTATAGTCAGTAGAGATCTACAGGTGACTCTACCTCTATAGTCAATAGAGATCTACAGGTGACTCTACCTCTATAGTCAATAGAGATCTACAGGTGACTCTACCTCTATAGTCAATAGAGATCTACAGGTGACTCTACCTCTATAGTATAGTGGGTAGAGATCTACAGGTGTCTCTACCTCTATAGTCAATAGAGATCTACAGGTGACTCTACCTCTATAGTATAGTCAGTAGAGATCTACAGGTGTCTCTACCTCTATAGTACAGTCAATAGAGATCTACAGGTGACTCTACCTCTATAGTATAGTGGGTAGAGATCTACAGGTGACTCTACCTCTATAGTCAATAGAGATCTACAGGTGACTCTACCTCTATAGTATAGTCAATAGAGATCTACAGGTGACTCTACCTCTATAGTCAGTAGAGATCTACAGGTGACTCTACCTCTATAGTCAATAGAGATCTACAGGTGACTCTACCTCTATAGTATAGTCAATAGAGATCTACAGGTGACTCTACCTCTATAGTCAGTAGAGATCTACAGGTGACTCTACCTCTATAGTATAGTCAATAGAGATCTACAGGTGACTCTACCTCTATAGTCAATAGAGATCTACAGGTGACTCTACCTCTATAGTCAGTAGAGATCTACAGGTGACTCTACCTCTATAGTATAGTCTGTAGAGATCTACAGGTGACTCTACCTCTATAGTATAGTCAATAGAGATGGACAGGTGACTCTACCTCTATAGTATAGTCAATAGAGAGCACCATAGACAGGTAACTCTACCTCAGTATAGCTCACATCCAGATAAATGCCAAAATTAAAGGAATCACGACATAAAGTTGCTTCAATGCACCTTGTCATAGATTCTACAGGAGTCTGGAACTCTATTGGAGGGTTTAGACACCGTTCTTCCACCAGAAAATGGTGGTGTTTTGTTGATGGTGGTGGAAACACTGTATTAGGATCTGCAACAGAATCTCCCAGAAGTGTTCAGTTGGGTTGAGATCTGGTGACTGAGACGGCCAGGGCATATGGTTTACATCGCTTTCATGGGCTTTCCATAACTCTTTTGTTATAACCTTAACTTTAGTCTCCTAACCTGCTATCGAAGTATCGTAAAAAGAGTGGTTTGGTGTAAGAAATATGGTGTAAGGAAATTGTCATCAATCAATCAAATGTATTTCTAAAGCCCTTCTTACATCAGCTGATGTCACAAAGTGCTGTACAGAAACCCAACCTAAAACCCCAAACAGGAAGTAATGCAGATGTAGAAGCACGGTGGCTAGGAAAAACTCCCTAGAAAGGCAGGAACCTAGGAAGAAACCTAGAGAGGAACCAGGCTCTGAGGGTTGCCAGTCCTCTTCTGGCTGTGGAGATTATAACAGTACATTGTACTCGGCACCATTACTGCCATGATATCCGAATAACAAACATCTACAGGACTGTTTCGCTAGCACAAACTGAAATATATGTTCCGGGATTCAACCGATTACATTCTGGAGTTTACCACATAAGTCACCGACTTCAGTAATAAGTTCATCAACGACGTCATCCTCACAATGACCAGACAGACAGACAGACAGACAGACCCCAACCACAAGCCATGGATTACAGGAAACATCCGCACTAAAGGCTAGAGCTGCCGGTTTCAAGGAACGGGACACTAATCCGGACGCTCATAAGAAATCCCACTACGTCCTCCGACGAGCCATCAAACAGGCAAAGCGTCAATACAGGACTAAGATCAAATCATACTACGCCGGCTCTGATGTGACATGGCTTGCAAACTATCAAGGATTACAAAGGGAAACCCAGCCGTGAGCTGCCCAGTGACACGAGCCTACCAGATGCACTAAATACCTTCTATGCTCGCTTCGAGGCAAGCAACACTGAACCATGCATGAGACCACCAGTTGCTCCGGAAGACTGTGTGATCTCGCTCTCTGTAGCCGATATGAGTAAGACCTTTAAACAGGTTAACATTCACAAAGTCACAGGGCCAGATGGATTACCAGGATGCGTACTCGGAGTATGCTCTGATCAGCTGGCAAGTGTCTTCACTGACATTTTTCTTCTACTACTTTACCTCATTTATTGTCTACTTGACCAACTCCAATTCACAATTTGCATACCGCCCCAACAGATCCACAGATGACTCAATCTCAATTACACTCCACACTGCCTTCTCCCACCTGGATAAGAGGAACACATATGTGAGAATGCTGTTCATTGACTACAGCTCAACGTTCAACACCGTAGTGTCCTCCAAGCTCATCACTAAGCTAAGGACCCTGGGACTGAACACCTCCCTCTGCAACTGGATCCTGGTCTTCCTGACGGGCTGCCCCCCCCCCCCCCCCCCAGGTGATGAGGGTAAGCAACGCTGACCCTCAACACAGGGGCCTCTCAGGGGTACATGCTTAGTCCCCTCCTGTACTCCCTGTTCACCCAAAACTGCGTGGCCGCGCACGACTCCAACACCGTCATTAAGTTTGCTGACAACACGACGGTGGTTGTCCTGATCAACAATGAAGATGAGACAGCCTATAGGGACGAGGTCAGCGTCCTGGCAGTGTGGTGCAAGGACAACAACCATTCCCTCAACGTCAACAAGACAAAGGAGTAGATCGTGGACTACGGAAAACCCACGGCCAAGCATGCCCCCATCCACGACTGGGCTGAAATGGAGCGGGTTGAGAGCTTCAAGTTCCTCGGTGTCCACATCACTAAGGAATTAAAATGGTCCACACACACCAACACAGTTGTTAAGAAGACACGACAACGCCTCTTCCCCCTCAGGAGGCTGAAAAGATGTGTCATGGGCCCTCAGGTCCTCCAAAAGTTCTACAGCTGCACCATTGGAGAGCATCTTGACTAGCTGCATCACCGCTTCGAATTGCAACTGCTTGGCATCCGACCGCAAGATGCTACAGAGGGTAGTGCGTATGGCCCAGTACATCACTGGGGCTGAGCTCCCTGCCATCCAGGACCTCTATACCAGGCGGTGTCAGAGGAAGGTACCAGGCGGTGTCAGAGGAAGGTACAAGGCGGTGTCAGAGGAAGGTACCAGGCGGTGTCAGAGGAAGGTACCAGGCGGTGTCAGAGGAAGGTACCAGGCGGTGTCAGAGGAAGGTACCAGGCGGTGTCAGAGGAAGGTACCAGGCGGTGTCAGAGGAAGGCCCTAACAATTGTCAAAGACTCAAGCCACACAAATGATAGACTGTTCTCTCTGCTCCCGCACGGCAAGCGATACCGATGCACCACGTCTGGAACCAACAGGACCCTGAACAGCTTCTACCCCCCAAACCATACGACTACTAAATAGTTAGCCTGGGTAGCTATTGGTTAACTATTTAACTATCTGCATTGACCCTTTTTGCACTAATGTTTTTGACTCATCACATACACTGCTGTTACTGTTTATTATCTATCCTGTTGCCTAGTTACTTTACCCCTACCTATATCTACATATCTACCATGTGACAAATACGATTTGATCTACAGATCTTCATTTAACCATGAATGTGCCTTATATTACCAGCTAGTGGGGCTAGTTGTAACCATGAATGGACATTATATTACCAGTTAGTGAGACTAGTTGTTACCATGAATGGACATTATATTACCAGCTAGTGAGACTAGTTGTAATCATGAATGTGCCTTATATTACCAGCTAGTGAGACTAGTTGTTACCATGAATGGACGTTATATTACCAGCTAGTGAGACTAGTTGTAATCATGAATGGATGTTATATTACCAGCTGGTGAGACTAGTTGTTACCATGAATGGACATTATATTACTAGCTAGTGAGACTAGTTGTAATCATGAATGGACATTATATTACCAGCTAGTGAGACTAGTTGTTACCATGAATAGACATTATATTACCAGCTAGTGAGACTAGTTGTTACCATGAATGGACATTATATTGTTTGTTTGTTGGTTGTCTTGAGAGTTGACTACAGCGTTGGCCATAGACACTAAGTAGGTTAAGTGGTCAGTGTTTCAGGGATGGAAAAGAATACAATCAGAATCTTTCCTTTTCAGCAGCTGCGGTTGGAAAGATCTACAGGTGACTCTACCTCTATAGTCAATAGAGATCTACAGGTGACTCTACCTCTATAGTCAATAGAGATCTACAGGTGACTCTACCTCTGGAGCACCATAGAGATCTACAGGTGACTCTACCTCTATAGTATAGTCAGTAGAGATCTACAGGTGACTCTACCTCTATAGTCAATAGAGATCTACAGGTGACTCTACCTCTATAGTCAATAGAGATCTACAGGTGACTCTACCTCTGGAGCACCATAGAGATCTACAGGTGACTCTACCTCTGGAGCACCATAGAGATCTACAGGTGACTCTACCTCTGGAGCACCATAGAGATCTACAGGTGACTCTACCTCTATAGTCAGTAGAGATCTACAGGTGACTCTACCTCTATAGTCAATAGAGATCTACAGGTGACTCTACCTCTATAGTCAATAGAGATCTACAGGTGACTCTACCTCTATAGTCAATAGAGATCTACAGGTGACTCTACCTCTATAGTCAATAGAGATCTACAGGTGACTCTACCTCTATAGTCAATAGAGATCTACAGGTGACTCTACCTCTATAGTCAATAGAGATCTTCAGGTGACTCTACCTCTATAGTCAATAGAGATCTACAGGTGACTCTACCTCTATAGTCAATAGAGATCTACAGGTGACTCTACCTCTATAGTCAATAGAGATCTACAGGTGACTCTACCTCTATAGTCAATAGAGATCTACAGGTGACTCTACCTCTATAGTCAATAGAGATCTACAGGTGACTCTACCTCTATAGTCAATAGAGATCTACAGGTGACTCTACCTCTATAGTCAATAGAGATCTACAGGTGACTCTACCTCTATAGTCAGTAGAGATCTACAGGTGACTCTACCTCTATAGTCAGTAGAGATCTACAGGTGACTCTACCTCTATAGTCAATAGAGATCTACAGGTGACTCTACCTCTATAGTCAATAGAGATCTACAGGTGACTCTACCTCTATAGTCAATAGAGATCTACAGGTGACTCTACCTCTATAGTCAATAGAGATCTACAGGTGACTCTACCTCTATAGTCAATAGAGATCTACAGGTGACTCTACCTCTATAGTCAGTAGAGATCTACAGGTGACTCTACCTCTATAGTATAGTCAATAGAGATCTACAGGTGACTCTACCTCTATAGTCAATAGAGATCTACAGGTGACTCTACCTCTATAGTCAATAGAGATCTACAGGTGACTCTACCTCTATAGTATAGTGGGTAGAGATCTACAGGTGTCTCTACCTCTATAGTCAATAGAGATCTACAGGTGTCTCTACCTCTATAGTCAATAGAGATCTTCAGGTGACTCTACCTCTATAGTCAATAGAGATCTACAGGTGTCTCTACCTCTATAGTATAGTCAATAGAGATCTACAGGTGACTCTACCTCTATAGTATAGTCAGTAGAGATCTACAGGTGTCTCTACCTCTATAGTATAGTCAATAGAGATCTACAGGTGTCTCTACCTCTATAGTCAATAGAGATCTTCAGGTGACTCTACCTCTATAGTCAATAGAGATCTACAGGTGACTCTACCTCTATAGTATAGTCAATAGAGATCTACAGGTGACTCTACCTCTATAGTATAGTCAGTAGAGATCTACAGGTGTCTCTACCTCTATAGTATAGTCAATAGAGATCTACAGGTGTCTCTACCTCTATAGTATAGTCAGTAGAGATCTACAGGTGTCTCTACCTCTATAGTATAGTCAATAGAGATCTACAGGTGTCTCTACCTCTATAGTCAATAGAGATCTTCAGGTGACTCTACCTCTATAGTCAATAGAGATCTACAGGTGACTCTACCTCTATAGTATAGTCAATAGAGATCTACAGGTGACTCTACCTCTATAGTATAGTCAGTAGAGATCTACAGGTGTCTCTACCTCTATAGTCAATAGAGATCTTCAGGTGACTCTACCTCTATAGTCAATAGAGATCTACAGGTGACTCTACCTCTATAGTATAGTCAATAGAGATCTACAGGTGACTCTACCTCTATAGTCAATAGAGATCTACAGGTGACTCTACCTCTATAGTCAATAGAGATCTACAGGTGACTCTACCTCTATAGTCAATAGAGATCTACAGGTGACTCTACCTCTATAGTCAATAGAGATCTACAGGTGACTCTACCTCTATAGTCAATAGAGATCTACAGGTGTCTCTACCTCTATAGTCAATAGAGATCTACAGGTGTCTCTACCTCTATAGTACAGTCAATAGAGATCTACAGGTGACTCTACCTCTGGAGCACCATAGAGATCTACAGGTGACTCTACCTCTATAGTCAATAGAGATCTACAGGTGACTCTACCTCTATAGTCAATAGAGATCTACAGGTGACTCTACCTCTATAGTCAATAGAGATCTACAGGTGACTCTACCTCTATAGTCAATAGAGATCTACAGGTGACTCTACCTCTATAGTCAATAGAGATCTACAGGTGACTCTACCTCTATAGTCAATAGAGATCTACAGGTGACTCTACCTCTGGAGCACAATAGAGATCTACAGGTGACTCTACCTCTATAGTCAATAGAGATCTACAGGTGACTCTACCTCTATAGTCAATAGAGATCTACAGGTGACTCTACCTCTGGAGCACAATAGAGATCTACAGGTGACTCTACCTCTATAGTCAATAGAGATCTACAGGTGACTCTACCTCTATAGTCAATAGAGATCTACAGGTGACTCTACCTCTGGAGCACCATAGAGATCTACAGGTGACTCTACCTCTGGAGCACCATAGAGATCTACAGGTGACTCTACCTCTGGAGCACCATAGAGATCTACAGGTGACTCTACCTCTATAGTATAGTCAGTAGAGATCTACAGGTGACTCTACCTCTATAGTATAGTCAATAGAGATCTACAGGTGACTCTACCTCTATAGTCAATAGAGATCTACAGGTGACTCTACCTCTGGAGCACAATAGAGATCTACAGGTGACTCTACCTCTATAGTCAATAGAGATCTACAGGTGACTCTACCTCTTTAGTCAATAGAGATCTACAGGTGACTCTACCTCTGGAGCACAATAGAGATCTACAGGTGACTCTACCTCTATAGTCAATAGAGATCTACAGGTGACTCTACCTCTATAGTCAATAGAGATCTACAGGTGACTCTACCTCTGGAGCACCATAGAGATCTACAGGTGACTCTACCTCTGGAGCACCATAGAGATCTACAGGTGACTCTACCTCTATAGTATAGTCAGTAGAGATCTACAGGTGACTCTACCTCTATAGTATAGTCAGTAGAGATCTACAGGTGACTCTACCTCTATAGTCAATAGAGATCTACAGGTGACTCTACCTCTATAGTCAATAGAGATCTACAGGTGACTCTACCTCTGGAGCACCATAGAGATCTACAGGTGACTCTACCTCTGGAGCACCATAGAGATCTACAGGTGACTCTACCTCTATAGTATAGTCAGTAGAGATCTACAGGTGACTCTACCTCTATAGTATAGTCAGTAGAGATCTACAGGTGACTCTACCTCTATAGTCAATAGAGATCTACAGGTGACTCTACCTCTATAGTCAATAGAGATCTACAGGTGACTCTACCTCTGGAGCACCATAGAGATCTACAGGTGACTCTACCTCTATAGTATAGTCAGTAGAGATCTACAGGTGACTCTACCTCTATAGTCAATAGAGATCTACAGGTGACTCTACCTCTATAGTCAATAGAGATCTACAGGTGACTCTACCTCTGGAGCACCATAGAGATCTACAGGTGACTCTACCTCTGGAGCACCATAGAGATCTACAGGTGACTCTACCTCTGGAGCACCATAGAGATCTACAGGTGACTCTACCTCTGGAGCACCATAGAGATCTACAGGTGACTCTACCTCTGGAGCACCATAGAGATCTACAGGTGACTCTACCTCTATAGTCAGTAGAGATCTACAGGTGACTCTACCTCTATAGTCAATAGAGATCTACAGGTGACTCTACCTCTATAGTCAATAGAGATCTACAGGTGACTCTACCTCTATAGTCAATAGAGATCTACAGGTGACTCTACCTCTATAGTCAATAGAGATCTACAGGTGACTCTACCTCTATAGTCAATAGAGATCTACAGGTGACTCTACCTCTATAGTCAATAGAGATCTACAGGTGACTCTACCTCTATAGTCAATAGAGATCTACAGGTGACTCTACCTCTATAGTCAATAGAGATCTACAGGTGACTCTACCTCTATAGTCAATAGAGATCTACAGGTGACTCTACCTCTATAGTCAATAGAGATCTACAGGTGACTCTACCTCTATAGTCAATAGAGATCTACAGGTGACTCTACCTCTATAGTCAATAGAGATCTACAGGTGACTCTACCTCTATAGTCAATAGAGATCTACAGGTGACTCTACCTCTATAGTCAATAGAGATCTACAGGTGACTCTACCTCTATAGTCAATAGAGATCTACAGGTGACTCTACCTCTATAGTCAATAGAGATCTACAGGTGACTCTACCTCTATAGTCAATAGAGATCTACAGGTGACTCTACCTCTATAGTCAATAGAGATCTACAGGTGACTCTACCTCTATAGTCAATAGAGATCTACAGGTGACTCTACCTCTATAGTCAATAGAGATCTACAGGTGACTCTACCTCTATAGTATAGTCAATAGAGATCTACAGGTGACTCTACCTCTGGAGCACCATAGAGATCTACAGGTGACTCTACCTCTGGAGCACCATAGAGATCTACAGGTGACTCTACCTCTGGAGCACCATAGAGATCTACAGGTGACTCTACCTCTGGAGCACCATAGAGATCTACAGGTGACTCTACCTCTGGAGCACCATAGAGATCTACAGGTGACTCTACCTCTATAGTCAGTAGAGATCTACAGGTGACTCTACCTCTATAGTCAATAGAGATCTACAGGTGACTCTACCTCTATAGTCAATAGAGATCTACAGGTGACTCTACCTCTATAGTCAATAGAGATCTACAGGTGACTCTACCTCTATAGTCAATAGAGATCTACAGGTGACTCTACCTCTATAGTCAATAGAGATCTACAGGTGACTCTACCTCTATAGTCAATAGAGATCTACAGGTGACTCTACCTCTATAGTCAATAGAGATCTACAGGTGACTCTACCTCTATAGTCAATAGAGATCTACAGGTGACTCTACCTCTATAGTCAATAGAGATCTACAGGTGACTCTACCTCTATAGTCAATAGAGATCTACAGGTGACTCTACCTCTATAGTCAATAGAGATCTACAGGTGACTCTACCTCTATAGTCAATAGAGATCTACAGGTGACTCTACCTCTATAGTCAATAGAGATCTACAGGTGACTCTACCTCTATAGTCAATAGAGATCTACAGGTGACTCTACCTCTATAGTCAATAGAGATCTACAGGTGACTCTACCTCTATAGTCAATAGAGATCTACAGGTGACTCTACCTCTATAGTCAATAGAGATCTACAGGTGACTCTACCTCTATAGTCAATAGAGATCTACAGGTGACTCTACCTCTATAGTCAATAGAGATCTACAGGTGACTCTACCTCTATAGTCAATAGAGATCTACAGGTGACTCTACCTCTATAGTCAATAGAGATCTACAGGTGACTCTACCTCTATAGTCAATAGAGATCTACAGGTGACTCTACCTCTATAGTCAATAGAGATCTACAGGTGACTCTACCTCTATAGTCAATAGAGATCTACAGGTGACTCTACCTCTATAGTCAATAGAGATCTACAGGTGACTCTACCTCTATAGTCAATAGAGATCTACAGGTGACTCTACCTCTATAGTCAATAGAGATCTACAGGTGACTCTACCTCTATAGTCAATAGAGATCTACAGGTGACTCTACCTCTATAGTCAATAGAGATCTACAGGTGACTCTACCTCTATAGTCAATAGAGATCTACAGGTGACTCTACCTCTATAGTCAATAGAGATCTACAGGTGACTCTACCTCTATAGTCAATAGAGATCTACAGGTGACTCTACCTCTATAGTCAGTAGAGATCTACAGGTGACTCTACCTCTATAGTCAGTAGAGATCTACAGGTGACTCTACCTCTATAGTCAGTAGAGATCTACAGGTGACTCTACCTCTATAGTCAATAGAGATCTACAGGTGACTCTACCTCTATAGTCAATAGAGATCTACAGGTGACTCTACCTCTATAGTCAATAGAGATCTACAGGTGACTCTACCTCTATAGTCAATAGAGATCTACAGGTGACTCTACCTCTATAGTCAATAGAGATCTACAGGTGACTCTACCTCTATAGTCAATAGAGATCTACAGGTGACTCTACCTCTATAGTCAATAGAGATCTACAGGTGACTCTACCTCTATAGTCAATAGAGATCTACAGGTGACTCTACCTCTATAGTCAATAGAGATCTACAGGTGACTCTACCTCTATAGTCAATAGAGATCTACAGGTGACTCTACCTCTATAGTCAATAGAGATCTTCAGGTGACTCTACCTCTATAGTCAATAGAGATCTACAGGTGACTCTACCTCTATAGTCAATAGAGATCTACAGCTGTCTCTACCTCTATAGTCAATAGAGATCTACAGGTGACTCTACCTCTATAGTCAATAGAGATCTACAGGTGACTCTACCTCTATAGTATAGTCAGTAGAGATCTACAGGTGACTCTACCTCTATAGTATAGTCAATAGAGATCTACAGGTGACTCTACCTCTATAGTATAGTCAGTAGAGATCTACAGGTGACTCTACCTCTATAGTCAATAGAGATCTACAGGTGACTCTACCTCTATAGTCAATAGAGATCTACAGGTGACTCTACCTCTATAGTATAGTCAATAGAGATCTACAGGTGACTCTACCTCTATAGTATAGTCAGTAGAGATCTACAGGTGACTCTACCTCTATAGTCAATAGAGATCTACAGGTGACTCTACCTCTATAGTCAATAGAGATCTACAGGTGACTCTACCTCTATAGTCAATAGAGATCTACAGGTGACTACCTCTATAGTCAATAGAGATCTACAGGTGACTCTACCTCTATAGTCAATAGAGATCTACAGGTGACTCTACCTCTATAGTCAATAGAGATCTACAGGTGACTCTACCTCTATAGTCAATAGAGATCTACAGGTGACTCTACCTCTATAGTATAGTCAGTAGAGATCTACAGGTGTCTCTACCTCTATAGTACAGTCAATAGAGATCTACAGGTGACTCTACCTCTATAGTATAGTGGGTAGAGATCTACAGGTGACTCTACCTCTATAGTCAATAGAGATCTACAGGTGACTCTACCTCTATAGTATAGTCAATAGAGATCTACAGGTGACTCTACCTCTATAGTCAGTAGAGATCTACAGGTGACTCTACCTCTATAGTCAATAGAGATCTACAGGTGACTCTACCTCTATAGTATAGTCAATAGAGATCTACAGGTGACTCTACCTCTATAGTCAGTAGAGATCTACAGGTGACTCTACCTCTATAGTATAGTCAATAGAGATCTACAGGTGACTCTACCTCTATAGTCAATAGAGATCTACAGGTGACTCTACCTCTATAGTCAGTAGAGATCTACAGGTGACTCTACCTCTATAGTATAGTCTGTAGAGATCTACAGGTGACTCTACCTCTATAGTATAGTCAATAGAGATGGACAGGTGACTCTACCTCTATAGTATAGTCAATAGAGAGCACCATAGACAGGTAACTCTACCTCAGTATAGCTCACATCCAGATAAATGCCAAAATTAAAGGAATCACGACATAAAGTTGCTTCAATGCACCTTGTCATAGATTCTACAGGAGTCTGGAACTCTATTGGAGGGTTTAGACACCGTTCTTCCACCAGAAAATGGTGGTGTTTTGTTGATGGTGGTGGAAACACTGTATTAGGATCTGCAACAGAATCTCCCAGAAGTGTTCAGTTGGGTTGAGATCTGGTGACTGAGACGGCCAGGGCATATGGTTTACATCGCTTTCATGGGCTTTCCATAACTCTTTTGTTATAACCTTAACTTTAGTCTCCTAACCTGCTATCGAAGTATCGTAAAAAGAGTGGTTTGGTGTAAGAAATATGGTGTAAGGAAATTGTCATCAATCAATCAAATGTATTTCTAAAGCCCTTCTTACATCAGCTGATGTCACAAAGTGCTGTACAGAAACCCAACCTAAAACCCCAAACAGGAAGTAATGCAGATGTAGAAGCACGGTGGCTAGGAAAAACTCCCTAGAAAGGCAGGAACCTAGGAAGAAACCTAGAGAGGAACCAGGCTCTGAGGGTTGCCAGTCCTCTTCTGGCTGTGGAGATTATAACAGTACATTGTACTCGGCACCATTACTGCCATGATATCCGAATAACAAACATCTACAGGACTGTTTCGCTAGCACAAACTGAAATATATGTTCCGGGATTCAACCGATTACATTCTGGAGTTTACCACATAAGTCACCGACTTCAGTAATAAGTTCATCAACGACGTCATCCTCACAATGACCAGACAGACAGACAGACAGACAGACCCCAACCACAAGCCATGGATTACAGGAAACATCCGCACTAAAGGCTAGAGCTGCCGGTTTCAAGGAACGGGACACTAATCCGGACGCTCATAAGAAATCCCACTACGTCCTCCGACGAGCCATCAAACAGGCAAAGCGTCAATACAGGACTAAGATCAAATCATACTACGCCGGCTCTGATGTGACATGGCTTGCAAACTATCAAGGATTACAAAGGGAAACCCAGCCGTGAGCTGCCCAGTGACACGAGCCTACCAGATGCACTAAATACCTTCTATGCTCGCTTCGAGGCAAGCAACACTGAACCATGCATGAGACCACCAGTTGCTCCGGAAGACTGTGTGATCTCGCTCTCTGTAGCCGATATGAGTAAGACCTTTAAACAGGTTAACATTCACAAAGTCACAGGGCCAGATGGATTACCAGGATGCGTACTCGGAGTATGCTCTGATCAGCTGGCAAGTGTCTTCACTGACATTTTTCTTCTACTACTTTACCTCATTTATTGTCTACTTGACCAACTCCAATTCACAATTTGCATACCGCCCCAACAGATCCACAGATGACTCAATCTCAATTACACTCCACACTGCCTTCTCCCACCTGGATAAGAGGAACACATATGTGAGAATGCTGTTCATTGACTACAGCTCAACGTTCAACACCGTAGTGTCCTCCAAGCTCATCACTAAGCTAAGGACCCTGGGACTGAACACCTCCCTCTGCAACTGGATCCTGGTCTTCCTGACGGGCTGCCCCCCCCCCCCCCCCAGGTGATGAGGGTAAGCAACGCTGACCCTCAACACAGGGGCCTCTCAGGGGTACATGCTTAGTCCCCTCCTGTACTCCCTGTTCACCCAAAACTGCGTGGCCGCGCACGACTCCAACACCGTCATTAAGTTTGCTGACAACACGACGGTGGTTGTCCTGATCAACAATGAAGATGAGACAGCCTATAGGGACGAGGTCAGCGTCCTGGCAGTGTGGTGCAAGGACAACAACCATTCCCTCAACGTCAACAAGACAAAGGAGTAGATCGTGGACTACGGAAAACCCACGGCCAAGCATGCCCCCATCCACGACTGGGCTGAAATGGAGCGGGTTGAGAGCTTCAAGTTCCTCGGTGTCCACATCACTAAGGAATTAAAATGGTCCACACACACCAACACAGTTGTTAAGAAGACACGACAACGCCTCTTCCCCCTCAGGAGGCTGAAAAGATGTGTCATGGGCCCTCAGGTCCTCCAAAAGTTCTACAGCTGCACCATTGGAGAGCATCTTGACTAGCTGCATCACCGCTTCGAATTGCAACTGCTTGGCATCCGACCGCAAGATGCTACAGAGGGTAGTGCGTATGGCCCAGTACATCACTGGGGCTGAGCTCCCTGCCATCCAGGACCTCTATACCAGGCGGTGTCAGAGGAAGGTACCAGGCGGTGTCAGAGGAAGGTACCAGGCGGTGTCAGAGGAAGGTACAAGGCGGTGTCAGAGGAAGGTACCAGGCGGTGTCAGAGGAAGGTACCAGGCGGTGTCAGAGGAAGGTACCAGGCGGTGTCAGAGGAAGGTACCAGGCGGTGTCAGAGGAAGGCCCTAACAATTGTCAAAGACTCAAGCCACACAAATGATAGACTGTTCTCTCTGCTCCCGCACGGCAAGCGATACCGATGCACCACGTCTGGAACCAACAGGACCCTGAACAGCTTCTACCCCCCAAACCATACGACTACTAAATAGTTAGCCTGGGTAGCTATTGGTTAACTATTTAACTATCTGCATTGACCCTTTTTGCACTAATGTTTTTGACTCATCACATACACTGCTGTTACTGTTTATTATCTATCCTGTTGCCTAGTTACTTTACCCCTACCTATATCTACATATCTACCATGTGACAAATACGATTTGATCTACAGATCTTCATTTAACCATGAATGTGCCTTATATTACCAGCTAGTGGGGCTAGTTGTAACCATGAATGGACATTATATTACCAGTTAGTGAGACTAGTTGTTACCATGAATGGACATTATATTACCAGCTAGTGAGACTAGTTGTAATCATGAATGTGCCTTATATTACCAGCTAGTGAGACTAGTTGTTACCATGAATGGACGTTATATTACCAGCTAGTGAGACTAGTTGTAATCATGAATGGATGTTATATTACCAGCTGGTGAGACTAGTTGTTACCATGAATGGACATTATATTACTAGCTAGTGAGACTAGTTGTAATCATGAATGGACATTATATTACCAGCTAGTGAGACTAGTTGTTACCATGAATAGACATTATATTACCAGCTAGTGAGACTAGTTGTTACCATGAATGGACATTATATTACCAGCTAGTGAGACTAGTTGTTACCATGAATAGACATTATATTACCAGCTAGTGAGACTAGTTGTTACCATGAATGGACATTATATTACCAGCTAGTGAGACTAGTTGTTACCATGAATGGACATTATATTACCAGCTAGTGAGACTAGTTGTAACCATGAATAGACGTTATATTACCAGCTAGTGAGACTAGTTGTAATCATGAATGGACATTATATTACTAGCTAGTGAGACTAGTTGTTACCATGAATGGACATTATATTACCAGCTAGTGAGACTAGTTGTAATCATGAATGGACATTATATTACCAGCTAGTGAGACTAGTTGTATTCATGAATGGACATTATATTACCAGCTAGTGAGACTAGTTGTTACCATGAATGGACATTATATTACCAGCTAGTGAGACTAGTTGTTACCATGAATGGACATTATATTACCAGCTAGTGAGACTAGTTGTTACCATGAATGGACATTATATTACCAGCTAGTGAGACTAGTTGTTACCATGAATGGACATTATATTACCAGCTAATGAGACTAGTTGTAACCATGAATGGATGTTATATTACCAGCTAGTGAGACTAGTTGTAACCATGAATGGACATTATATTACTAGCTAGTGAGACTAGTTGTTACCATGAATGGACATTATATTACCAGCTAGTGAGACTAGTTGTAATCATGAATGGACATTATATTACCAGCTAGTGAGACTAGTTGTATTCATGAATGGACATTATATTACCAGCTAGTGAGACTAGTTGTTACCATGAATGGACATTATATTACCAGCTAGTGAGACTAGTTGTTACCATGAATGGACATTATATTACCAGCTAGTGAGACTAGTTGTTACCATGAATGGACATTATATTACCAGCTAGTGAGACTAGTTGTTACCATGAATGGACATTATATTACCAGCTAGTGAGACTAGTTGTTACCATGAATGGACATTATATTACCAGCTAGTGAGACTAGTTGTTACCATGAATGGACATTATATTACCAGCTAATGAGACTAGTTGTAACCATGAATGGATGTTATATTACCAGCTAGTGAGACTAGTTGTAACCATGAATGGATGTTATATTACCAGCTAGTGAGACTAGTTGTAATCATGAATGGACATTATATTACCAGCTAGTGAGACTAGTTGTAATCATGAATGGACATTATATTACCAGCTAGTGAGACTAGTTGTAACCATGAATGGACGTTATATTACCAGCTAGTGAGACTAGTTGTAATCATGAATGGACATTATATTACCAGCTAGTGAGACTAGTTGTTACCATGAATAGACGTTATATTACCAGCTAGTGAGACTAGTTGTAATCATGAATGGACATTATATTACCAGCTAGTGAGACTAGTTGTTACCATGAATAGACGTTATATTACCAGATAGTGAGACTAGTTGTAATCATGAATGGACGTTATATTACCAGCTAGTGAGACTAGTTGTTACCATGAATAGACGTTATATTACCAGCTAGTGAGACTAGTTGTTACCATGAATAGACGTTATATTACCAGCTAGTGAGACTAGTTGTAATCATGAATGGACGTTATATTACCAGCTAGTGAGACTAGTTGTAACCATGAATAGACATTATATTACCAGCTAGTGAGACTAGTTGTTACCATGAATAGACGTTATATTACCAGCTAGTGAGACTAGTTGTTACCATGAATCGACATTATATTACCAGCTAGTGAGACTAGTTGTTACCATGAATAGACGTTATATTACCAGCTAGTGAGACTAGTTGTTACCATGAATGGACATTATATTACCAGCTAGTGAGACTAGTTGTTACCATGAATGGACATTATATTACCAGCTAGTGAGACTAGTTGTTACCATGAATGGACATTATATTACCAGCTAGTGAGACTAGTTGTTACCATGAATAGATGTTATATTACCAGCTAGTGAGACTAGTTGTTACCATGAATAGACATTATATTACCAGCTAGTGAGACAGACTAGTTGTTACCATGAATGGACATTATATTACCAGCTAGTGAGACTAGTTGTTACCATGAATGGACATTATATTACCAGCTAGTGAGACTAGTTGTTACCATGAATGGACATTATATTACCAGCTAGTGAGACTAGTTGTTACCATGATTGGACATTATATTACCAGCTAGTGAGACTAGTTGTTACCATGAATGGACATTATATTACCAGCTAGTGAGACTAGTTGTTACCATGAATGGACATTATATTACCAGCTAGTGAGACTAGTTGTTACCATGAATGGACATTATATTACCAGCTAGTGAGACTAGTTGTTACCATGAATGGACATTATATTACCAGATAGTGAGACTAGTTGTTACCATGAATGGACATTATATTACCAGCTAGTGAGACTAGTTGTAATCATGAATGGACGTTATATTACCAGCTAGTGAGACTAGTTGTTACCATGAATGGACATTATATTACCAGCTAGTGAGACTAGTTGTACTCATGAATAGACGTTATATTACCAGCTAGTGAGACTAGTTGTTACCATGAATAGACGTTATATTACCAGCTAGTGAGACTAGTTGTTACCATGAATAGACGTTATATTACCAGCTAGTGAGACTAGTTGTTACCATGAATGGACGTTATATTACCAGCTAGTGAGACTAGTTGTTACCATGAATGGACGTTATATTACCAGCTAGTGAGACTAGTTGTAATCATGAATGGACATTATATTACCAGCTAGTGAGACTAGTTGTTACCATGAATAGACATTATATTACCAGCTAGTGAGACTAGTTGTTACCATGAATGGACGTTATATTACCAGCTAGTGAGACTAGTTGTTACCATGAATGGACGTTATATTACCAGCTAGTGAGACTAGTTGTAATCATGAATGGACATTATATTACCAGCTAGTGAGACTAGTTGTTACCATGAATAGACATTATATTACCAGCTAGTGAGACTAGTTGTAATCATGAATGGACATTATATTACCAGCTAGTGAGACTAGTTGTTACCATGAATAGACATTATATTACCAGCTAGTGAGACAGACTAGTTGTTACCATGAATGGACATTATATTACCAGCTAGTGAGACTAGTTGTTACCATGAATGGACGTTATATTACCAGCTAGTGAGACTAGTTGTAATCATGAATGGACGTTATATTACCAGCTAGTGAGACTAGTTGTTACCATGAATGGACATTATATTACCAGCTAGTGAGACTAGTTGTACTCATGAATAGACGTTATATTACCAGCTAGTGAGACTAGTTGTTACCATGAATAGACGTTATATTACCAGCTAGTGAGACTAGTTGTTACCATGAATAGACGTTATATTACCAGCTAGTGAGACTAGTTGTTACCATGAATAGACGTTATATTACCAGCTAGTGAGACTAGTTGTTACCATGAATGGACATTATATTACCAGCTAGTGAGACTAGTTGTAATCATGAATGGACATTATATTACCAGCTAGTGAGACTAGTTGTATTCATGAATGGACATTATATTACCAGCTAGTGAGACTAGTTGTTACCATGAATGGACATTATATTACCAGCTAGTGAGACTAGTTGTTACCATGAATGGACATTATATTACCAGCTAGTGAGACTAGTTGTTACCATGAATGGACATTATATTACCAGCTAATGAGACTAGTTGTAACCATGAATGGATGTTATATTACCAGCTAGTGAGACTAGTTGTAACCATGAATGGATGTTATATTACCAGCTAGTGAGACTAGTTGTAATCATGAATGGACATTATATTACCAGCTAGTGAGACTAGTTGTAATCATGAATGGACATTATATTACCAGCTAGTGAGACTAGTTGTAACCATGAATGGATGTTATATTACCAGCTAGTGAGACTAGTTGTAATCATGAATGGACATTATATTACCAGCTAGTGAGACTAGTTGTTACCATGAATAGACGTTATATTACCAGATAGTGAGACTAGTTGTAATCATGAATGGACGTTATATTACCAGCTAGTGAGACTAGTTGTTACCATGAATAGACGTTATATTACCAGCTAGTGAGACTAGTTGTAATCATGAATGGACGTTATATTACCAGCTAGTGAGACTAGTTGTAACCATGAATAGACATTATATTACCAGCTAGTGAGACTAGTTGTTACCATGAATAGACGTTATATTACCAGCTAGTGAGACTAGTTGTTACCATGAATCGACATTATATTACCAGCTAGTGAGACTAGTTGTTACCATGAATAGACGTTATATTACCAGCTAGTGAGACTAGTTGTTACCATGAATGGACATTATATTACCAGCTAGTGAGACTAGTTGTTACCATGAATGGACATTATATTACCAGCTAGTGAGACTAGTTGTTACCATGAATGGACATTATATTACCAGCTAGTGAGACTAGTTGTTACCATGAATAGATGTTATATTACCAGCTAGTGAGACTAGTTGTTACCATGAATAGACATTATATTACCAGCTAGTGAGACAGACTAGTTGTTACCATGAATGGACATTATATTACCAGCTAGTGAGACTAGTTGTTACCATGAATGGACATTATATTACCAGCTAGTGAGACTAGTTGTTACCATGAATGGACATTATATTACCAGCTAGTGAGACTAGTTGTTACCATGATTGGACATTATATTACCAGCTAGTGAGACTAGTTGTTACCATGAATGGACATTATATTACCAGCTAGTGAGACTAGTTGTTACCATGAATGGACATTATATTACCAGCTAGTGAGACTAGTTGTTACCATGAATGGACATTATATTACCAGCTAGTGAGACTAGTTGTTACCATGAATGGACATTATATTACCAGATAGTGAGACTAGTTGTTACCATGAATGGACATTATATTACCAGCTAGTGAGACTAGTTGTAATCATGAATGGACGTTATATTACCAGCTAGTGAGACTAGTTGTTACCATGAATGGACATTATATTACCAGCTAGTGAGACTAGTTGTACTCATGAATAGACGTTATATTACCAGCTAGTGAGACTAGTTGTTACCATGAATAGACGTTATATTACCAGCTAGTGAGACTAGTTGTTACCATGAATAGACGTTATATTACCAGCTAGTGAGACTAGTTGTTACCATGAATGGACGTTATATTACCAGCTAGTGAGACTAGTTGTTACCATGAATGGACGTTATATTACCAGCTAGTGAGACTAGTTGTAATCATGAATGGACATTATATTACCAGCTAGTGAGACTAGTTGTTACCATGAATAGACATTATATTACCAGCTAGTGAGACTAGTTGTTACCATGAATGGACGTTATATTACCAGCTAGTGAGACTAGTTGTTACCATGAATGGACGTTATATTACCAGCTAGTGAGACTAGTTGTAATCATGAATGGACATTATATTACCAGCTAGTGAGACTAGTTGTTACCATGAATAGACATTATATTACCAGCTAGTGAGACTAGTTGTAATCATGAATGGACATTATATTACCAGCTAGTGAGACTAGTTGTAATCATGAATGGACATTATATTACCAGCTAGTGAGACTAGTTGTTACCATGAATAGACATTATATTACCAGCTAGTGAGACAGACTAGTTGTTACCATGAATGGACATTATATTACCAGCTAGTGAGACTAGTTGTTACCATGAATGGACGTTATATTACCAGCTAGTGAGACTAGTTGTAATCATGAATGGACGTTATATTACCAGCTAGTGAGACTAGTTGTTACCATGAATGGACATTATATTACCAGCTAGTGAGACTAGTTGTACTCATGAATAGACGTTATATTACCAGCTAGTGAGACTAGTTGTTACCATGAATAGACGTTATATTACCAGCTAGTGAGACTAGTTGTTACCATGAATAGACGTTATATTACCAGCTAGTGAGACTAGTTGTTACCATGAATGGACGTTATATTACCAGCTAGTGAGACTAGTTGTTACCATGAATGGACGTTATATTACCAGCTAGTGAGACTAGTTGTAATCATGAATGGACATTATATTACCAGCTAGTGAGACTAGTTGTTACCATGAATGGACGTTATATTACCAGCTAGTGAGACTAGTTGTTACCATGAATGGACATTATATTACCAGCTAGTGAGACTAGTTGTTACCATGAATAGACGTTATATTACCAGCTAGTGAGACTAGTTGTTACCATGAATGGACATTATATTACCAGCTAGTGAGACTAGTTGTAATCATGAATGGACATTATATTACCAGCTAGTGAGACTAGTTGTTACCATGAATGGATATTATATTACCAGCTAGTGAGACTAGTTGTTACCATGAATAGACGTTATATTACCAGCTAGTGAGACTAGTTGTTACCATGAATGGACATTATATTACCAGCTAGTGAGACTAGTTGTGATCATGAATGGACATTATATTACCAGCTAGTGAGACTAGTTGTTACCATGAATGGACATTATATTACCAGCTAGTGAGACTAGTTGTGATCATGAATGGACATTATATTACCAGCTAGTGAGACTAGTTGTTACCATGAATGGACATTATATTACCAGCTAGTGAGACTAGTTGTAACCATGAATGGACATTATATTACCAGCTAGTGAGACTAGTTGTAATCATGAATGGACATTATATTACCAGCTAGTGAGACTAGTTGTTACCATGAATGGACATTATATTACCAGTTAGTGAGACTAGTTGTTACCATGAATGGACATTATATTACCAGCTAGTGAGACTAGTTGTGATCATGAATGGACATTATATTACCAGCTAGTGAGACTAGTTGTTACCATGAATGGACATTATATTACCAGCTAGTGAGACTAGTTGTAACCATGAATGGACATTATATTACCAGCTAGTGAGACTAGTTGTTACCATGAATGGACATTATATTACCAGCTAGTGAGACTAGTTGTTACCATGAATGGACATTATATTACCAGCTAGTGAGACTAGTTGTTACCATGAATAGATGTTATATTACCAGCTAGTGAGACTAGTTGTTACCATGAATAGACATTATATTACCAGCTAGTGAGACAGACTAGTTGTTACCATGAATGGACATTATATTACCAGCTAGTGAGACTAGTTGTTACCATGAATGGACATTATATTACCAGCTAGTGAGACTAGTTGTTACCATGAATGGACATTATATTACCAGCTAGTGAGACTAGTTGTTACCATGATTGGACATTATATTACCAGCTAGTGAGACTAGTTGTTACCATGAATGGACATTATATTACCAGCTAGTGAGACTAGTTGTTACCATGAATGGACATTATATTACCAGCTAGTGAGACTAGTTGTTACCATGAATGGACATTATATTACCAGCTAGTGAGACTAGTTGTTACCATGAATGGACATTATATTACCAGATAGTGAGACTAGTTGTTACCATGAATGGACATTATATTACCAGCTAGTGAGACTAGTTGTAATCATGAATGGACGTTATATTACCAGCTAGTGAGACTAGTTGTTACCATGAATGGACATTATATTACCAGCTAGTGAGACTAGTTGTACTCATGAATAGACGTTATATTACCAGCTAGTGAGACTAGTTGTTACCATGAATAGACGTTATATTACCAGCTAGTGAGACTAGTTGTTACCATGAATAGACGTTATATTACCAGCTAGTGAGACTAGTTGTTACCATGAATGGACGTTATATTACCAGCTAGTGAGACTAGTTGTTACCATGAATGGACGTTATATTACCAGCTAGTGAGACTAGTTGTAATCATGAATGGACATTATATTACCAGCTAGTGAGACTAGTTGTTACCATGAATAGACATTATATTACCAGCTAGTGAGACTAGTTGTTACCATGAATGGACGTTATATTACCAGCTAGTGAGACTAGTTGTTACCATGAATGGACGTTATATTACCAGCTAGTGAGACTAGTTGTAATCATGAATGGACATTATATTACCAGCTAGTGAGACTAGTTGTTACCATGAATAGACATTATATTACCAGCTAGTGAGACTAGTTGTAATCATGAATGGACATTATATTACCAGCTAGTGAGACTAGTTGTAATCATGAATGGACATTATATTACCAGCTAGTGAGACTAGTTGTTACCATGAATAGACATTATATTACCAGCTAGTGAGACAGACTAGTTGTTACCATGAATGGACATTATATTACCAGCTAGTGAGACTAGTTGTTACCATGAATGGACGTTATATTACCAGCTAGTGAGACTAGTTGTAATCATGAATGGACGTTATATTACCAGCTAGTGAGACTAGTTGTTACCATGAATGGACATTATATTACCAGCTAGTGAGACTAGTTGTACTCATGAATAGACGTTATATTACCAGCTAGTGAGACTAGTTGTTACCATGAATAGACGTTATATTACCAGCTAGTGAGACTAGTTGTTACCATGAATAGACGTTATATTACCAGCTAGTGAGACTAGTTGTTACCATGAATGGACGTTATATTACCAGCTAGTGAGACTAGTTGTTACCATGAATGGACGTTATATTACCAGCTAGTGAGACTAGTTGTAATCATGAATGGACATTATATTACCAGCTAGTGAGACTAGTTGTTACCATGAATGGACGTTATATTACCAGCTAGTGAGACTAGTTGTTACCATGAATGGACATTATATTACCAGCTAGTGAGACTAGTTGTTACCATGAATAGACGTTATATTACCAGCTAGTGAGACTAGTTGTTACCATGAATGGACATTATATTACCAGCTAGTGAGACTAGTTGTAATCATGAATGGACATTATATTACCAGCTAGTGAGACTAGTTGTTACCATGAATGGATATTATATTACCAGCTAGTGAGACTAGTTGTTACCATGAATAGACGTTATATTACCAGCTAGTGAGACTAGTTGTTACCATGAATGGACATTATATTACCAGCTAGTGAGACTAGTTGTGATCATGAATGGACATTATATTACCAGCTAGTGAGACTAGTTGTTACCATGAATGGACATTATATTACCAGCTAGTGAGACTAGTTGTGATCATGAATGGACATTATATTACCAGCTAGTGAGACTAGTTGTTACCATGAATGGACATTATATTACCAGCTAGTGAGACTAGTTGTAACCATGAATGGACATTATATTACCAGCTAGTGAGACTAGTTGTAATCATGAATGGACATTATATTACCAGCTAGTGAGACTAGTTGTTACCATGAATGGACATTATATTACCAGTTAGTGAGACTAGTTGTTACCATGAATGGACATTATATTACCAGCTAGTGAGACTAGTTGTGATCATGAATGGACATTATATTACCAGCTAGTGAGACTAGTTGTTACCATGAATGGACATTATATTACCAGCTAGTGAGACTAGTTGTAACCATGAATGGACATTATATTACCAGCTAGTGAGACTAGTTGGAATCATGAATGGACATTATATTACCAGCTAGTGAGACTAGTTGTTACCATGAATAGACATTATATTACCAGTTAGTGAGACTAGTTGTTACCATGAATGGACATTATATTACCAGCTAGTGAGACTAGTTGTACTCATGAATAGACGTTATATTACCAGCTAGTGAGACTAGTTGTTACCATGAATAGACGTTATATTACCAGCTAGTGAGACTAGTTGTTACCATGAATAGACGTTATATTACCAGCTAGTGAGACTAGTTGTTACCATGAATGGACGTTATATTACCAGCTAGTGAGACTAGTTGTTACCATGAATGGACGTTATATTACCAGCTAGTGAGACTAGTTGTAATCATGAATGGACATTATATTACCAGCTAGTGAGACTAGTTGTTACCATGAATGGACGTTATATTACCAGCTAGTGAGACTAGTTGTTACCATGAATGGACATTATATTACCAGCTAGTGAGACTAGTTGTTACCATGAATAGACGTTATATTACCAGCTAGTGAGACTAGTTGTTACCATGAATGGACATTATATTACCAGCTAGTGAGACTAGTTGTAATCATGAATGGACATTATATTACCAGCTAGTGAGACTAGTTGTTACCATGAATGGATATTATATTACCAGCTAGTGAGACTAGTTGTTACCATGAATAGACGTTATATTACCAGCTAGTGAGACTAGTTGTTACCATGAATGGACATTATATTACCAGCTAGTGAGACTAGTTGTGATCATGAATGGACATTATATTACCAGCTAGTGAGACTAGTTGTTACCATGAATGGACATTATATTACCAGCTAGTGAGACTAGTTGTGATCATGAATGGACATTATATTACCAGCTAGTGAGACTAGTTGTTACCATGAATGGACATTATATTACCAGCTAGTGAGACTAGTTGTAACCATGAATGGACATTATATTACCAGCTAGTGAGACTAGTTGTAATCATGAATGGACATTATATTACCAGCTAGTGAGACTAGTTGTTACCATGAATGGACATTATATTACCAGTTAGTGAGACTAGTTGTTACCATGAATGGACATTATATTACCAGCTAGTGAGACTAGTTGTGATCATGAATGGACATTATATTACCAGCTAGTGAGACTAGTTGTTACCATGAATGGACATTATATTACCAGCTAGTGAGACTAGTTGTAACCATGAATGGACATTATATTACCAGCTAGTGAGACTAGTTGGAATCATGAATGGACATTATATTACCAGCTAGTGAGACTAGTTGTTACCATGAATGGACATTATATTACCAGTTAGTGAGACTAGTTGTTACCATGAATGGACGTTATATTACCAGCTAGTGAGACTAGTTGTAATCATGAATGGACATTATATTACCAGCTAGTGAGACTAGTTGTTACCATGAATGGACATTATATTACCAGTTAGTGAGACTAGTTGTTACCATGAATGGACGTTATATTACCAGCTAGTGAGACTAGTTGTTACCATGAATGGACATTATATTACCAGTTAGTGAGACTAGTTGTTACCATGAATGGACATTATATTACCAGCTAGTGAGACTAGTTGTTACCATGAATGGACATTATATTACCAGTTAGTGAGACTAGTTGTTACCATGAATGGACGTTATATTACCAGTTAGTGAGACTAGTTGTTACCATGAATGGACATTATATTACCAGCTAGTGAGACTAGTTGTTACCATGAATGGACATTATATTACCAGTTAGTGAGACTAGTTGTAACCATGAATGGACATTATATTACCAGCTAGTGAGACTAGTTGTTACCATGAATAGACATTATATTACCAGCTAGTGACACTAGTTGTTACCATGAATGGACATTATATTACCAGTTAGTGAGACTAGTTGTTACCATGAATGGACATTATATTACCAGTTAGTGAGACTAGTTGTTACCATGAATGGACATTATATTACCAGCTAGTGAGACTAGTTGTTACCATGAATAGACGTTATATTACCAGCTAGTGAGACTAGTTGTAATCATGAATGGACATTATATTACCAGCTAGTGAGACTAGTTGTAATCATGAATGGACATTATATTACCAGCTAGTGAGACTAGTTGTTACCATGAATGGACGTTATATTACCAGCTAGTGAGACTAGTTGTAATCATGAATGGACATTATATTACCAGCTAGTGAGACTAGTTGTTACCATGAATGGACGTTATATTACCAGCTAGTGAGACTAGTTGTTACCATGAATGGACGTTATATTACCAGCTAGTGAGACTAGTTGTAATCATGAATGGACATTATATTACCAGCTAGTGAGACTAGTTGTTACCATGAATGGACATTATATTACCAGCTAGTGAGACTAGTTGTTACCATGAATGGACATTATATTACCAGCTAGTGAGACTAGTTGTTACCATGAATAGACGTTATATTACCAGCTAGTGAGACTAGTTGTTACCATGAATGGACATTATATTACCAGCTAGTGAGACTAGTTGTTACCATGAATAGACGTTATATTACCAGCTAGTGAGACTAGTTGTTACCATGAATAGACGTTATATTACCAGCTAGTGAGACTAGTTGTTACCATGAATAGACGTTATATTACCAGCTAGTGAGACTAGTTGTTACCATGAATAGACATTATATTACCAGCTAGTGAGACTAGTTGTTACCATGAATGGACATTATATTACCAGCTAGTGAGACTAGTTGTAACCATGAATGGACATTATATTACCAGCTAGTGAGACTAGTTGTAATCATGAATGGACATTATATTACCAGCTAGTGAGACTAGTTGTTACCATGAATGGACGTTATATTACCAGCTAGTGAGACTAGTTGTGACCATGAATGGACATTATATTACCAGCTAGTGAGACTAGTTGTTACCATGAATGGACGTTATATTACCAGCTAGTGAGACTAGTTGTAATCATGAATGGACGTTATATTACCAGCTAGTGAGACTAGTTGTTACCATGAATGGACATTATATTACCAGCTAGTGAGACTAGTTGTACTCATGAATAGACGTTATATTACCAGCTAGTGAGACTAGTTGTTACCATGAATAGACGTTATATTACCAGCTAGTGAGACTAGTTGTTACCATGAATAGACGTTATATTACCAGCTAGTGAGACTAGTTGTTACCATGAATGGACGTTATATTACCAGCTAGTGAGACTAGTTGTTACCATGAATGGACATTATATTACCAGCTAGTGAGACTAGTTGTGATCATGAATGGACATTATATTACCAGCTAGTGAGACTAGTTGTTACCATGAATGGACATTATATTACCAGCTAGTGAGACTAGTTGTAACCATGAATGGACATTATATTACCAGCTAGTGAGACTAGTTGTAATCATGAATGGACATTATATTACCAGCTAGTGAGACTAGTTGTTACCATGAATGGACATTATATTACCAGTTAGTGAGACTAGTTGTTACCATGAATGGACATTATATTACCAGCTAGTGAGACTAGTTGTGATCATGAATGGACATTATATTACCAGCTAGTGAGACTAGTTGTTACCATGAATGGACATTATATTACCAGCTAGTGAGACTAGTTGTAACCATGAATGGACATTATATTACCAGCTAGTGAGACTAGTTGGAATCATGAATGGACATTATATTACCAGCTAGTGAGACTAGTTGTTACCATGAATGGACATTATATTACCAGTTAGTGAGACTAGTTGTTACCATGAATGGACGTTATATTACCAGCTAGTGAGACTAGTTGTAATCATGAATGGACATTATATTACCAGCTAGTGAGACTAGTTGTTACCATGAATGGACATTATATTACCAGTTAGTGAGACTAGTTGTTACCATGAATGGACGTTATATTACCAGCTAGTGAGACTAGTTGTTACCATGAATGGACATTATATTACCAGTTAGTGAGACTAGTTGTTACCATGAATGGACATTATATTACCAGCTAGTGAGACTAGTTGTTACCATGAATGGACATTATATTACCAGTTAGTGAGACTAGTTGTTACCATGAATGGACGTTATATTACCAGTTAGTGAGACTAGTTGTTACCATGAATGGACATTATATTACCAGCTAGTGAGACTAGTTGTTACCATGAATGGACATTATATTACCAGTTAGTGAGACTAGTTGTAACCATGAATGGACATTATATTACCAGCTAGTGAGACTAGTTGTTACCATGAATAGACATTATATTACCAGCTAGTGACACTAGTTGTTACCATGAATGGACATTATATTACCAGTTAGTGAGACTAGTTGTTACCATGAATGGACATTATATTACCAGTTAGTGAGACTAGTTGTTACCATGAATGGACATTATATTACCAGCTAGTGAGACTAGTTGTTACCATGAATAGACGTTATATTACCAGCTAGTGAGACTAGTTGTAATCATGAATGGACATTATATTACCAGCTAGTGAGACTAGTTGTAATCATGAATGGACATTATATTACCAGCTAGTGAGACTAGTTGTTACCATGAATGGACGTTATATTACCAGCTAGTGAGACTAGTTGTAATCATGAATGGACATTATATTACCAGCTAGTGAGACTAGTTGTTACCATGAATGGACGTTATATTACCAGCTAGTGAGACTAGTTGTTACCATGAATGGACGTTATATTACCAGCTAGTGAGACTAGTTGTAATCATGAATGGACATTATATTACCAGCTAGTGAGACTAGTTGTTACCATGAATGGACATTATATTACCAGCTAGTGAGACTAGTTGTTACCATGAATGGACATTATATTACCAGCTAGTGAGACTAGTTGTTACCATGAATAGACGTTATATTACCAGCTAGTGAGACTAGTTGTTACCATGAATGGACATTATATTACCAGCTAGTGAGACTAGTTGTTACCATGAATAGACGTTATATTACCAGCTAGTGAGACTAGTTGTTACCATGAATAGACGTTATATTACCAGCTAGTGAGACTAGTTGTTACCATGAATAGACGTTATATTACCAGCTAGTGAGACTAGTTGTTACCATGAATAGACGTTATATTACCAGCTAGTGAGACTAGTTGTTACCATGAATGGACATTATATTACCAGCTAGTGAGACTAGTTGTAACCATGAATGGACATTATATTACCAGCTAGTGAGACTAGTTGTAATCATGAATGGACATTATATTACCAGCTAGTGAGACTAGTTGTTACCATGAATGGACGTTATATTACCAGCTAGTGAGACTAGTTGTTACCATGAATGGACATTATATTACCAGCTAGTGAGACTAGTTGTTACCATGAATGGACGTTATATTACCAGCTAGTGAGACTAGTTGTAATCATGAATGGACGTTATATTACCAGCTAGTGAGACTAGTTGTTACCATGAATGGACATTATATTACCAGCTAGTGAGACTAGTTGTACTCATGAATAGACGTTATATTACCAGCTAGTGAGACTAGTTGTTACCATGAATAGACGTTATATTACCAGCTAGTGAGACTAGTTGTTACCATGAATAGACGTTATATTACCAGCTAGTGAGACTAGTTGTTACCATGAATGGACGTTATATTACCAGCTAGTGAGACTAGTTGTTACCATGAATGGACGTTATATTACCAGCTAGTGAGACTAGTTGTAATCATGAATGGACATTATATTACCAGCTAGTGAGACTAGTTGTTACCATGAATGGACGTTATATTACCAGCTAGTGAGACTAGTTGTTACCATGAATGGACATTATATTACCAGCTAGTGAGACTAGTTGTTACCATGAATAGACGTTATATTACCAGCTAGTGAGACTAGTTGTTACCATGAATGGACATTATATTACCAGCTAGTGAGACTAGTTGTAATCATGAATGGACATTATATTACCAGCTAGTGAGACTAGTTGTTACCATGAATGGACATTATATTACCAGCTAGTGAGACTAGTTGTTACCATGAATAGACGTTATATTACCAGCTAGTGAGACTAGTTGTTACCATGAATGGACATTATATTACCAGCTAGTGAGACTAGTTGTGATCATGAATGGACATTATATTACCAGCTAGTGAGACTAGTTGTTACCATGAATGGACATTATATTACCAGCTAGTGAGACTAGTTGTGATCATGAATGGACATTATATTACCAGCTAGTGAGACTAGTTGTTACCATGAATGGACATTATATTACCAGCTAGTGAGACTAGTTGTAACCATGAATGGACATTATATTACCAGCTAGTGAGACTAGTTGTAATCATGAATGGACATTATATTACCAGCTAGTGAGACTAGTTGTTACCATGAATGGACATTATATTACCAGTTAGTGAGACTAGTTGTTACCATGAATGGACATTATATTACCAGCTAGTGAGACTAGTTGTGATCATGAATGGACATTATATTACCAGCTAGTGAGACTAGTTGTTACCATGAATGGACATTATATTACCAGCTAGTGAGACTAGTTGTAACCATGAATGGACATTATATTACCAGCTAGTGAGACTAGTTGTAATCATGAATGGACATTATATTACCAGCTAGTGAGACTAGTTGTTACCATGAATGGACATTATATTACCAGTTAGTGAGACTAGTTGTTACCATGAATGGACGTTATATTACCAGCTAGTGAGACTAGTTGTAATCATGAATGGACATT